>NC_065446.1:209907994-210215496 GCF_917563875.1 Diabrotica virgifera virgifera | reverse complement strand
GCCAGATAAGTGCATTACGTTACTAATAAATCGAACATATTTTTACCAAAAATTTGGGTCACTTCAATTTTAAATTTATGATCGCTTGGTTTTACGGCCAATTGCAAACTTTGCAGCACGATGTTAAAAATCCAAAGTGAGGTTCAATTTATTTGGATGATAAATTGGTGTTTTTCACAATTCTTTTGCAAAAAAATATTGTCATTATTATTAAACATTATCATTTACGTAATTCAGATAATCCGGTTTATGAGAAAAATGTTAAATGAGGTAGATTTTTATTCCAAATGGGACATCTTTAAACTATCTGTCATTTGTCAAATCGTTACCCTTCCAGAATCACAAATCTATAATTTTAAATAGGGAATATATAATGTATGGCTCAACATTGTATAAGTATTTGACTGGAGAATTTAGGCATTCATGGTGTTTTTCTTCTCTTAACCTCTTAATAACTGAACGTATCGTCTAAGTTTTGTTGGTCTCAAGTTCAAATTTTTCTTGTCATGTCGAAAACTGCATTAACATGAGATTTGCAACTTTTGTATAGTAGGCTAGGAAATCGCTCAGAAAATTTAAACCGAATATAACAAATTCAGTTTGTCAATATCTTATCGAATATTAATAGAACTGTAATTTAGTCCAGACGAATTAATATATTTTTTTACCAACACATATGAGATGATTATTAAACTAAATAACGTACCTATCACATATGATTTGCAAAATAATTTTGTATTCGGTTCCCCCAATGAACTTGCTCTTTTGTCTTTAAAAGTAGAAAATAGTTTAATTTCTCTTGCTTAATATTTATCGTCTAATTATTTTAACTGTACTAAGATGTAAGTGTCTACTGTAAGTTCTAAAATGACTAATTTACAATTATTATTGGGGCGTTAAAATATCGGCAAGTACTTATCTTTAAAGCAACTATGCACTCGAATTTCTTAAACCTTTCTACCAAACATTGATACCGCCCCTTTATTGCAAATTCTGACCGATTTCCGTTTTTAAAACTTAAAATGAAACTGAAATAAAATGAACAAAATTTAAAAATTATTGAATTCATAATTCAAATCATTTTACTAATCAGCTATAATTACTTAAAGGGGTAGGCGTAAAATTTCGGCTCCAATGCTGTTTCTTCTTCTTCTTCTTCTTCAGATGCCATCTCCGCTACGGAGGTTGGCAATCATCATAGCTATTTTAATTTTTGATTTTTTAGGCAGTAACTCCAAATAGTTGTTTTGAGCTGCATCCAAACCATTCTCTCAGGTTATTCAGCCATGAAATTCGTCTTCTTCCGATGCTTCTTCTGCCATCTATCTTTCCTTGCATTATGAGTCGTAGGATGCCATACTTCTCGCCCCGCATCACATGTCCGAGATACTGTAGTTTTCTTTATTTAATTGTAAGTTCAACTTCCTTCTCTTTACATATTCTCCTCAGTACTTCATTGTTCGTAACTCTATCTACCCAGGAAACCCTCATAATTATTTTTCTATAGGTCCACATTTCAAATACTGTTTAAATGTATTCATTTTTTTGTTTTCGAATCCTGAGAAAACTAGTAAGTATTTTTAAAAATTTAAACGGAGTATGAAAGACTACGTTATTATCGAGAGCCGAAAGTCCCTAAAAACTTTTATAATATTTATTTTAATAAGTCACAGGGGTGAAAAAAAAGAAAAATATATATATTGTTATATTTCTATTTGATATAAAAATTAAAATTTGATAATTATAAACAAAATTCACTTTAATATAAAATATTTTTAATTTTCTCAACCTCGGGCATATAAATTTAGAACAACCTGTATACAACAAATTGTTATATTTAATTTTAAGAAGTGATTAGAATAAGCGTACGAAACTCGGAACAATGTGCTTAGATAAACAAAGTGAATGACGCGTACCATTATCGTTCTTCTCGGAAGGTCGATCATTAGCCTATGCTAAATAAAACTCAGTGAAATAGATGATAGTTCATTATCGTTTTTCGCGGAAGGTTTCGATCATTAGCCTATGCTAAATAAGACTCATTTGAAAGAGAGAATAGGTCATTAAAATTTGTAAATAGTTAGAAAGTATTTTAGAATGGGAATTAAATATTTTCTTTTGAAATCCATTAAGCATATTTAGAAAGATTAAAAATTGGTTTTGAGGAATATTACGAATGAGAGTTGGTGGTGGAAGATTGATTTGTGAATCTGGAAGGGATATTTAGAAAGTAGGGGAATGGATGACAAAGTGAGATCAGAATGTTTTGAGCTGTCGAGAAGTGAAGTCGAGTAGTAGACGGTAGTGTACGGAGAGTGAGAAAGCCGATGTAGTTCCGTGAGTGTGGAGTATCTATCGTGGAACGAGAAGTAGGCCAGGTCGAGAGTAAAAGAACCTCCTTGAGCCAAGAGTGTCCCGGTAGCTGATAGCAGTTTCGAGAAAGGTAGAACACAGCATCACGACAGACGCAGGAACGAGAGCTATACGAGCTAGTTTTTCAAAGGAGAACATTACTGGAAGCCAGGACGAGGTTTGATCGCAGCCAAGGATAGCAGGAAACGGGTCTTGTGTGAGGACATTTTCAGTTCACCAGGAAAAGGTCAGTCTCATTTGTTTGGACATGAATGTATGGGTTTTTCGTATTAAATTCCACATAAAAAATTGAATAACATAATCAATAATATCAGAAAAGCTTCATCAAACTTAAATAGAGTTGTTCCTAATAACTCCTAATAGTTAAATGTTAATAAAAACTTTCAATTGAAAACCAAAAGGAAATAAGATTCCCATTTGTAAATGTTATGTTTAAGAATAATAAGAAATAGCAAATATTAAGCATTGATTGCCTTTTAAATAAAATAAAAAATATTTTGATTATAATTGTAACCCATATGTGTATTTTTTTTACTCTTTTCTTTTCTATCCCGATTAGGAACCATTAAGAAATATTTAGAAGCCACGCAAGTAAGTAATTAATTTATAATTCGCCCTGAGATTGAAAACATATTGATATGTGATCTGGTTAATTAATTAGATTAGTATTAATACATTGATTAAATTAAGTGACATATAAGAATATTATCTCATATCAATAATCAAGATCACATCAACTGGCGCCCAACGTGGGGCATTGTAAAGTATTTCTAGTGGCAAATTTGAAGGATAGAAAGAGTAAAGCCGGTATTTGAAAATTTATATGCCTGTGGTAAAAAGTGAGATACTTACATTTGATAACATAAAATTTTAGATCTCTTTAGGTACAAATTTTACATAACTGATTTAATATTTTATTTTTACGATATTTACATTTGATATATTTATTGACAATTTATAATATTTGGGTAAAAAAAAAAGTCGTATTGGTAACATACTAGTAAAATTTCATATTTGGCGGGGATAATATTTCTTGAAAACAAATGTCTGTGACAAGAAGCCAAAGCAAGGATAACAAAAAACAAAAAGAACATTCAGACCAAGAAGATATTTTAGACACGACAATCATGGCATCAGAACAGCAAGAATTATCAGGAATAGATAAATTATTACAAATGATGCAACTCCAGTCACAAAGAATGGAACAGAAAATGGATGAAACACAACAAAAACTGGATGACAATCAAAGAGAAACAAAACAAACAATGGAGAAAAATCAGGAAGAAACATCAAAGAAAATGGATAAAGTGGATCAAAAAATGGAGGAAACACAACGAAAAATGGATGAAACACAACAAAAATTGGATCAAAAAATGGATGAAACAAAAAGAATAATGCAAGAAAATCAGAAGGAAACAAAACAAGCCATAGAAGAGAACAACAAGAAAATGGAGGAACGCATAGAAAAGTATGAAATGAAAATTCAAGATAAAATAAAGGAGTTAACGAATGGCCAGAAAAAGGAACTAGAAAATTTGGAAAATAAGTTGGAAAATGCTATTCAAGTAGACAGAGAAGAAGTGGAAAAAAGAATCACAGAAATAGAAAAACAAGTCACCGAAAACCGGACGCAACAAAATGTCGGAGAAAGAAGAGAAATGGTTATACATAGCACAGATGACGTGAAGATAAGGTTTGGCGGGGATGTAAGAAGATTACACCCAGTGCCGTTCATAAATAGCCTGAAAAAGAAAATACAGCACATCGGAAATTTCGAAACAGCAAAAGAAACTATCAGAAACCATCTCAAAAATGAAGCAAGCCTATGGTTCGATTGCAAAGAAGAAGAATTTGACAGTTGGCAACAATTTGAACAAAAATTTTTGAATTATTTCTGGGGAAAAGTCCAACAATTGGAAATTAACAAGGAATTGCAAAATGGGAAATACAATGATAGGATTGGTATATCAGAAAGGACATATGCATTACAAATTTACTATAACGCAAAACATTTACAATATAATTACTCATCGGAACAATTAGTCGAACTGATTGCAAGACATTTCGAAGAAACGCTGGAAGACCATATCACATTGCAAAACTACAAAGACATAGATAGTTTATGCCAATTCCTACAAATAAGAGAATTACGTGTAAGAGAAACAAAATCAAGAAGGTCGCGAGAAGATTACAGGCCCCGAGAAACACAGGATTACAGAGATAGAAATCAAAATAGGAGGGACTATACAAGACGAGATTTTAATCTCAGAAGGGAAAACGAAAATAGAGACAACGGAAGAGGAAATTATGAACAAAGAAATAGGCAATGGAATGAGGATAGAAATCGAGAATACCAGAATAGAAACACCACACGCTCAAATCAAGAAAACAGAAATAATGGTAGACAAAATGAACAGGGATATCAAGAAAACCGAAACAGATCCGACAGACCAAGAGAAAATAGAAGAGAAGTAAATAATACCCAGACAGATGGATATGACGGAGAGAGACATTATGACGAAAATATAAACAACGATGAGCAACCGGCGTTTTTTCACGACGGCGCTCACTAAAAACCAAAAATCAAACAGGAATCTTTTGTAACCCCAAGGAGTTTATTAAATTGGCAAGAAACAACGAAAAGAAAAATGGATTTAATTTAAAATTTGTGGATGGATTTATCAACGAGAAACCAATTAAAATTATGATAGACACTGGATCTGAAATAACATTGGTCAACAGAAAACTAATAGAAGAAGTTAACTTAACAAATTTAATTTACAAAATACCTAGGGTAAATTTAGTGGGCGCAAACAAACGGACATTGGCAACTATAAATGAAGGCATACGAGTAATGGTACGACTGGGTAAGAAGATGTATGCACTACAATGTGTAATAATGCCAAACATGTCACATGACATGATAGTAGGAGTTGACGAATTGGCAGAAAAACATGTAGTGATAGATTTTAAAAATAATACGATGAATCTAACAGAAGAAAAAGAAGAAGAACAGGACAAGGAACAGGAGAAACAAAATACGGACGAATCAGGTAAAGAACAAACAGTGGAAATGAATTTGGCAACGAAGCAAGGACAAAGAAGAAAAGGGAGAAAAAGTCAGAAAAAGACAAAAGAAAATGAAACCTGTGGCTCCTCAAAAGAAGAGTTGAGCCCAGAAGAAGAAAATTTGAGAGTATCAGAAACAAAGGAAACCTGGGATTCCTCAAAAGAAGAGACGAGCTCAGGAGAAGAAGAAATAAAGCAAAAAAATGAAAGCGAAAAAGATATGATCGAAACAGTGGCATTTGAAGAGGAGGCATATGAAAACGAGGATGCAGAATACACGATAAAAGTATGTGAAAAATCTGAGGAAAAAGACAGAAGATTAATATGGGAAAAAGGGAAAGACAACATAATAGCCGACATTCTAACACAGGATGAGGACACTGAAAATAAGGAAACAATTACTCTACAGGTGGGACTAATTAGAGTAATACAAGAAGAAGGGGTATAAGACGTAGATTAAAGTAAGGAAATATACAGGGAGTTGGTTTTGCCTAGAGAAAATTTATTTAAAAATGCAGATAAATTTTATCGAATACAAGGCGGGGATTTGTTATATTTCTATTTGATATAAAAATTAAAATTTGATAATTATAAACAAAATTCACTTTAATATAAAATATTTTTAATTTTCTCAACCTCGGGCATATAAATTTAGAACAACCTGTATACAACAAATTGTTATATTTAATTTTAAGAAGTGATTAGAATAAGCGTACGAAACTCGGAACAATGTGCTTAGATAAACAAAGTGAATGACGCGTACCATTATCGTTCTTCTCGGAAGGTCGATCATTAGCCTATGCTAAATAAAACTCAGTGAAATAGATGATAGTTCATTATCGTTTTTCGCGGAAGGTTTCGATCATTAGCCTATGCTAAATAAGACTCATTTGAAAGAGAGAATAGGTCATTAAAATTTGTAAATAGTTAGAAAGTATTTTAGAATGGGAATTAAATATTTTCTTTTGAAATCCATTAAGCATATTTAGAAAGATTAAAAATTGGTTTTGAGGAATATTACGAATGAGAGTTGGTGGTGGAAGATTGATTTGTGAATCTGGAAGGGATATTTAGAAAGTAGGGGAATGGATGACAAAGTGAGATCAGAATGTTTTGAGCTGTCGAGAAGTGAAGTCGAGTAGTAGACGGTAGTGTACGGAGAGTGAGAAAGCCGATGTAGTTCCGTGAGTGTGGAGTATCTATCGTGGAACGAGAAGTAGGCCAGGTCGAGAGTAAAAGAACCTCCTTGAGCCAAGAGTGTCCCGGTAGCTGATAGCAGTTTCGAGAAAGGTAGAACACAGCATCACGACATACGCAGGAACGAGAGCTATACGAGCTAGTTTTTCAAAGGAGAACATTACTGGAAGCCAGGACGAGGTTTGATCGCAGCCAAGGATAGCAGGAAACGGGTCTTGTGTGAGGACATTTTCAGTTCACCAGGAAAAGGTCAGTCTCATTTGTTTGGACATGAATGTATGGGTTTTTCGTATTAAATTCCACATAAAAAATTGAATAACATAATCAATAATATCAGAAAAGCTTCATCAAACTTAAATAGAGTTGTTCCTAATAACTCCTAATAGTTAAATGTTAATAAAAACTTTCAATTGAAAACCAAAAGGAAATAAGATTCCCATTTGTAAATGTTATGTTTAAGAATAATAAGAAATAGCAAATATTAAGCATTGATTGCCTTTTAAATAAAATAAAAAATATTTTGATTATAACTGTAACCCATATGTGTATTTTTTTTACTCTTTTCTTTTCTATCCCGATTAGGAACCATTAAGAAATATTTAGAAGCCACGCAAGTAAGTAATTAATTTATAATTCGCCCTGAGATTGAAAACATATTGATATGTGATCTGGTTAATTAATTAGATTAGTATTAATACATTGATTAAATTAAGTGACATATAAGAATATTATCTCATATCAATAATCAAGATCACATCAATATATTGATGTGATCTTTATTATTGATATGAGATAATATTCTTATATGTTACTTAATTTAATCAATGTATTAATACTAATCTAATTAATTAACCAGATCACATATCAATATGTTTTCAATCTCAGGGCGAATTATAAATTAATTACTTACTTCCGTGGCTTCTAAATATTTCTTAATGGTTCCTAATCGGGATAGAAAAGAAAGGAGTAAAAAAAATACACATATGGGTTACAATTATAATCAAAATATTTTTTATTTTATTTAAAAAGGCAATCAATGCTTAATATTTGCTATTTCTTATTATTCTTAAACATAACATTTACAAATGGGAATCTTATTTCCTTTTGGTTTTCAATTGAAAGTTTTTATTAACATTTAACTATTAGGAGTTATTAGGAACAACTCTATTTAAGTTTGATGAAGCTTTTCTGATATTATTGATTATGTTATTCAATTTTTTATGTGGAATTTAATACGAAAACCCATACATTCATGTCCAAACAAATGAGACTGACCTTTTCCTGGTGAACTGAAAATGTCCTCACACAAGACCCTTTCCTGCTATCCTTGGCTGCGATCAAACCTCGTCCTGGCTTCCAGTGATCTTCTCCTTTGAAAAACTAGCTCGAATAGCTCTCGTTCCTGCTTTTGTCGTGATGCTGTGTTCTACCTTTTTCGAAACTGCTATCAGCTACCGGGACACTCTGGGCTCAAGGAGGTTCTTTTACTCTCGACCTGGCCTACTTCTCGTTCCACGATAGATACTCCACACTCACGGAACTACACCGGCTTTTTCACTCCTCGAACACTACCGTCTACTACTCGACTTCACTTCTCGACAGCTCAAAACATTCTGCCCTCACTTTGTCATCCATTCCCCTACTTTCTAAATATCCCTTCCAGATTCACAAATCAATTTTCCACCACCAACTCTCATTCGTAATATTCCTCAAAACCAATTTTTAATCTTTCTAAATATGCTTAATGGATTTCAAAAGAAAATATTTAATTCCCATTCTAAAATACTTTCTAACTATTTACAAATTTTAATGACCTATTCTCTCTTTCAAATGAGTCTTATTTAGCATAGGCTAATGATCGAAACCTTCCGCGAAAAACGATAATGAACTATCATCTATTTCACTGAGTTTTATTTAGCATAGGCTAATGATCGACCTTCCGAGAAGAACGATAATGGTACGCGTCATTCACTTTGTTTATCTAAGCACATTGTTCCGAGTTTCGTACGCTCATTCTAATCACTTCTTAAAATTACATATAACAATTTGTTGTATACAGGTTGTTTTAAATTTATATGCCCGTGGTTGAGAAAATTGAAATTATTTTATATTAAATTGAACTTTGTTTATAATTATCAAAATTTAATTTTCATATCAAATAGAAATATAACAAATTCCCGCCTTGTATTCGATAAAATTTATCTGCATTTTTAAATAAATTTTCTCGAGGCAAAACCAACTCCCTGTATATTTCCTTACTTTAATCTACTTCTTATATCCTAACTTACTATCTACTTCATGTAATTCTGTCTTTTATTCGTGATATTTGTATACATCGTGAATGTTATAAATTCCTCGGATCTTTTCCGAGTTCCTGTGCCTCAACTCATAACTATTTATCCCATTTTCATTATTCACGATGTACGGGCCTTCGAAAACAGGCATCAACTTTGCGCAAATGCCCCCAGGAAGATTTGATACTCGTAATGCCCTCACGAGTACTTTTTCACCCTTTTGGAAAGTCACTGGTCTTCTTTTTCTATTTTGTTCCTGCCTTTGGATATATTTTTCGTTGCTTCGCCGTAATCTTCTCTGTACGGTTTCAATCACCTGTTGATATTCTTTTGGCTCTTGGTCTTCCCATGGCCTTATCGGCAATACACCCTTCATGATGTATTCTGGGGTCTCTTTTGTTACTGTGCTCGGAATTGTATTTAGATACCTTTCTATTTCCGCCATTTTCCTGTCCCAGTGGCGATGTTGACCATCTGTTGCAATGCGAAGAAATTTCGTCACTTCCTGTATGAATCGTTCCGAAGGATTACTCTGTGGATGCCTGATGCTGACAAAATTTGTCTCTATTCCTCTTTCTCGAAGTTGTCCCTTGAAACGATCATTTCGGAAATACGTTGCATTGTCCAGTAGGATCTTTTTTGGTGTTCCTACTATGGCTATAAAATTGTCGATTTTTCTTAATATTTCCTCCTCAAATACCACTGTTTCAATCATATTCTTTTCACTTTCATTTTTTAGCTTTATTTCTTCTTCTCCTGAGCCCGTCTCTTCTTTTGAGGAATCCCAGGTTTCCTTTGTTTCTGATACTCTCAAATTTTCTTCTTCTGGGCTCAACTCTTCTTTTGAGGAGCCACAGGTTTCATTTTCTTTTATCTTTTTCTGACCTTTTCTCCTTTTTCTTCTTTGTCCTTGCTTCGCTGCCAAATTCATTTCCACTGTTTGTTCTTTACCTGATTCGTCCGTATTTTGTTTCTCATGTTCCTTGTCCTGTTCTTTTTCTTTTTCTTCTGTTAGTTTCATCGTATTATTTTTAAAATCTATCACTACATGTTTTTCTGCCAATTCGTCCACTCCTACTATCATGTCATGTGACATGTTTGGCATTATTACACATTGTAGTGCATACATATTCTTGCCCAGTCGTACCATTACTCGTATGCCTTCATTTATAGTTGCCAATGTCCGTTTGTTTGCGCCCACTAAATTTACCCTAGGTATTTTATAAATTAAATTTGTTAAGTTAACTTCTTCTATTAGTTTTCTGTTGATCAATGTTATTTCAGATCCAGTGTCTATCATAATTTTAATTGGTTTCTCGTTGATAAATCCATCCACAAATTTTAAATTAACTCCATTTTTCTTTTCGTTGTTTCCTGCCAATTTAATAAACTCCTTGGGGTGACAAAAGATTCCTGTTTGATTTTTGGTTTTTAGTGAGCGCCGTCGTGAAAAGACGCCGGTTGCTCATCGTTGTTTATATTTTCGTCATAATGTCTCTCTCCGTCATATTCATCTGTCTGGGTATTATTTACTTCTCTTCTATTTTCTCTTGGTCTGTCGGATCTGTTTCGGTTTTCTCGATATCCCTGTTCATTTTGTCTACCATTATTTCTGTTTTCTTGATTTGAGCGTGTGGTGTTTCTATTCTGGTATTCTCGATTTCTGTCCTCATTCCATTGCCTATTTCTTTGTTCATAATTTCCTCTTCCGTTGTCTCTATTTTCGTTTTCCCTTCTGGGATTAAAATCTCGTCTTGTATAGTCCCTCCTATTTTGATTTCTATCTCTGTAATCTTGTGTTTCTCGGGGCCTGTAATCTTCTCGCGACCTTCTTGATTTTCTTTCTCTTAGACGTGATTCTCTTATTTGTAGGAATTGGCATAAACTATCTATGTCTTTGTAATTTTGCAATGTGATATGGTCTTCCAGCGTTTCCTCGAAATGTCTTGCAATCAGTTCGACTAATTGTTCCGATGAGTAATTATATTGTAAATGTTTTGCATTATTGTAAATTTGCAAAGCATATGTCCTTTCTGATACACCCATCCTATCATTGTATTTCCCATTTTGCAATTCCTTGTTAATTTCCAATTGTTGGACCTTTCCCCAGAAATAATTCAAAAATTTTTGTTCAAATTGTTGCCAATTGACGAATTCTTCTTCTTTACTATCGAACCATAGGCTTGCTTCATATTTGAGATGGTTTCTGATAGTTTCTTTTGCTGTATCGAAATTTCCGATGTGTTGTATTTTCTTTTTCAGGCTATTAATGAACGGCACTGGGTGTAATCTTCTTACATCCCCGCCAAACCTTATCTTCACGTCATCTGTGCTATGTATAACCATTTCTCTTCTTTCTCCGACATTTTGTTGCGTATTGATTTCCGCAATCTTTCTTTCCACTTCTTCTATGTCTGCTTGAATAGCGTTTTGCAACTTGTTTTCCAAACTTTCCATTTCTTTTTTCTGGCAATTCGTTAACTCCTTCATTTTATTTTGAATTTTCATTTCTTGTTCTTTCATGTGGTCCTTCATTCTCATTTCTTGTTTTTGCATGTGATCTTTAATTTTCATTTCATACTTTTCTATGCGTTCCTCTATTTTCTTATTGTTCTCTTCTATCGCTTGTTTTGTTTCCTGTTGATTGTCATCCATTTTTTTCTCCACTTTATCCATTTTCTGATCCAATTTTTGTTGTGTTTCATCCATTTTTCGATCCACTTTTCGTTGATTGTCATCCAGTTTTTGTGACTGGAGTTGCATCAGTTGTAATAGTTTATCTATTCCTGATAATTCTTGCTGTTCTGATGCCATGATTGTCGTGTCTAAAATATCTTCTTGGTCTGAATGTTCTTTTTGTTTTTTGTTGTCCTTGCTTTGGCTTCTTGTCACAGACATTTGTTTTCAAGAAGTATTATCCCCGCCAAATATGAAATTTTACTAGTATGTTACCAAGACGACTTTTTTTTTACCCAAATATTATAAATTGTCAATAAATATATCAAATGTAAATATCGTAAAAATAAAATATTAAATCAGTTATGTAAAATTTGTACCTAAAGAGATCTAAAATTTTATGTTATCAAATGTAAGTATCTCACTTTTTACCACAGGCATATAAATTTTCAAATACCGGCTTTACTCTTTCTATCCTTCAAATTTGCCACTAGAAATACTTTACAATGCTTTCCACGTTGGACGACAGTTGATGTGATCTTTATTATTGATATGAGATAATATTCTCATATGTTACTTAATTTAATCAATGTATTAATACTAATCTAATTAATTAACCAGATCACATATCAATATGTTTTCAATCTCAGGGCGAATTATAAATTAATTACTTACTTCCGTGGCTTCTAAATATTTCTTAATGGTTCCTAATCGGGATAGAAAAGAAAGGAGTAAAAAAAATACACATATGGGTTACAATTATAATCAAAATATTTTTTATTTTATTTAAAAAGGCAATCAATGCTTAATATTTGCTATTTCTTATTATTCTTAAACATAACATTTACAAATGGGAATCTTATTTCCTTTTGGTTTTCAATTGAAAGTTTTTATTAACATTTAACTATTAGGAGTTATTAGGAACAACTCTATTTAAGTTTGATGAAGCTTTTCTGATATTATTGATTATGTTATTCAATTTTTTATGTGGAATTTAATACGAAAACCCATACATTCATGTCCAAACAAATGAGACTGACCTTTTCCTGGTGAACTGAAAATGTCCTCACACAAGACCCTTTCCTGCTATCCTTGGCTGCGATCAAACCTCGTCCTGGCTTCCAGTGATGTTCTCCTTTGAAAAACTAGCTCGAATAGCTCTCGTTCCTGCTTTTGTCGTGATGCTGTGTTCTACCTTTTTCGAAACTGCTATCAGCTACCGGGACACTCTGGGCTCAAGGAGGTTCTATTACTCTCGACCTGGCCTACTTCTCGTTCCACGATAGATACTCCACACTCACGGAACTACACCGGCTTTTTCACTCCTCGAACACTACCGTCTACTACTCGACTTCACTTCTCGACAGCTCAAAACATTCTGCCGTCACTTTGTCATCCATTCCCCTACTTTCTAAATATCCCTTCCAGATTCACAAATCAATTTTCCACCACCAACTCTCATCCGTAATATTCCTCAAAACCAATTTTTAATCTTTCTAAATATGCTTAATGGATTTCAAAAGAAAATATTTAATTCCCATTCTAAAATACTTTCTAACTATTTACAAATTTTAATGACCTATTCTCTCTTTCAAATGAGTCTTATTTAGCATAGGCTAATGATCGAAACCTTCCGCGAAAAACGATAATGAACTATCATCTATTTCACTGAGTTTTATTTAGCATAGGCTAATGATCGACCTTCCGAGAAGAACGATAATGGTACGCGTCATTCACTTTGTTTATCTAAGCACATTGTTCCGAGTTTCGTACGCTTATTCTAATCACTTCTTAAAATTACATATAACAATTTGTTGTATACAGGTTGTTTTAAATTTATATGCCCGTGGTTGAGAAAATTGAAATTATTTTATATTAAATTGAACTTTGTTTATAATTATCAAAATTTAATTTTCATATCAAATAGAAATATAACAATATATATATAAAGGGTTGTCTACATCTAATGCCGTTTCCCTTCCGTCAGCCAGGACTTCCATTTTTTTCGATCTTCCCAGTCTCCGTCTTCCAATCCTTTCTTAGACATGGCTTCGTCGACTTCATTTTTCCAAGATCTTCTAGGTCGTCCTCTTCTTCTCGTTCCGCTTGGGCTCCATTCTGCAACCTTGTTTATCCAAGTGTTTTCTGCTCTGCGTACGTGGCCGTACCATTTCAGTCTTCTCTCGTCTATATATTGCAGGGCATCTTTTTCCACTTGCATTCTTCTCCTTATCTCCTCATTTGTTATTCTGTCTCTTCTGGTGAGACCACAGCATCTTCTCCAGTATTCCATTTCGGTTGCCAGAATGCTTTTTTGGGTTTTTTTGTTTATGACCCAAATTTCTGCGGCATATGTCATGATGCTTCTTACTATTGTTCGGTATATCATTCTTTTTGTTTTTCCCTTGATGTTTTTATTCCAGATTACATTATGGAGTTGTCTGATGCAAGATCTTGTTTGTCCCAATCTACTTTTTATTTCTGCTTCTGTTGTTCCGCTTTTCGACATTATAAAGCCCAAATATTTAAAATTCTTCGTTCCTTTTATTTCAACTTGTTCTTCTACTTCTAAGTTTTTTACGTCTTCTTCCGATATTACTAAGTATTCCGTTTTCTTCATATTTATTTCCAGGCCCACCTTTTTGTATTCCTCTTTTAGTTTTCTTACCATGTAACTGATATCCTCTTCATCTTGAGCCATCCTGATCGTCTGCGAAACACAATGTGTAGAGATAATAAAAACGAAGAAAATAATCGAATTTTTCCTTCATTTTTTGACATTTTGATTATTTATACAATGTTCCGGACATTTTTGAGTGGGAGGATAACCCAATTATTATTATAGGAGTTACTTTCAAGAAATTTCTGCAAAAAAATATGAGTCACCTCTCAACGTCCATCTCAAAACAGATGCGCCCTGGACTAATAAGACATAAGAATAAAATAATTATTTGTAGAAAAATAGCAAATACGTAACGTTTATAACAGGTACGGTATGCATTCCATTCTGGTAGGGGAGCTTAAGCGGGGATTTTGTGCGTTACTCGAGTGCGTCAGAAAATCACATAGGGAGAAACCTTGTACCCTTACCATACATGGACTATTAACATAGGCGCATTCGTTGGGTGCAGTTCGTAAGAAAATTTATCCTTAGAAAAACTCAAAAACGCCAGATTATGACGAGGCAAGTTGAGTACATGAAGATTATTGTATATTTCAAAAATCTGACGATGTGAGCGAGGCGTAAGGAAATGGGTGAGTAACAAAGTTTCACAAAAAAGCGAATATTTCGCGAAATGAACATAAGATCTAAAAATTGAAAAATTCGTATTCAATACTTTTTAGAAATGTATCGAATGATACCAAACAAGGCTCTCCACATGAGGGGTGGTGGGTAACAATAAAATTTTAAATAGCAGCCCCGCGATATTTCGCGAAATGAGCATCAAATCGAAAAATTGAAAAATACGTGTTAATTATTCAAAAATCTTTCGAATGACACAAAACACGATCCTTTACTTTAAATAGGAACCCCCATTTTTTATTGCAGATTTGGATTCTTTATTTAAAAATAAGAAACCTTTATTCGAGACATTTTTTCGAATGATGGATAGATGGCGTTCTAGTCGGAAAAAACAATTTTTGGAAATATAAAATCCCCATTAAAATGAAAAACTTAACTTTCGTTGGTTTTAGTAACTAATATTCACAACCCAATAGACCCATGACGATTTAGTAACTGCAAATTTCGAATCCAATGCCCCCTACTATTACTTGTTTTGTATGTTTATGTCTTTATTTCTATAGAAAATTTTTATGTTAAAATCGATTCGGATCTTTTGGTTAAAAACTGTTGTTTTCATGTTTTGTTAATATCTTGGTCATCGTTAGTGACATCTATTCTGACATATATTCTGTTAACCTGTTAAGGACAGAACGTCTATAGACGTCTAATATCCATTGGTGTACAGTGACACAACGTCTATAAACGTTGTATTTTTCCATATTCTACTTTGCAAAATACATATAGTGTCACAACATTTGCTTGTTAATATCTAGTAAAAACGTTCAAAAATCCCTCTCTGCTCAATAATTCAACGTAGGATTTCTCTTTACTCAATTTACATGCAAATTGGTGATACCTCAGGCGCCATTCTCTTTTTCTCTTACTTTTGAATTTCACTTCAGACATTGACAGATTTCCAGCTCGATTCGTTGAAATCACTTTAATAAATATAACCTAGGGGTGATTATCTTATACTCGGTGCACCTCACTTCGTTAGAACCAAATTGGCTGGATATATCTCTTTTCTTTTGTTTTCACTTAGTTCTCCATTGTTTCCAATTTAATGAAATAATCTGGTTTCGGCTCGGAAACGAGAGTCATTTGTTTTTAAAGGTCATTTTCTATGTACTTCGATTTCACAGATAGAATATTATTCAAAAAATTAACGCCAGGGTTGGCTTTCAAACAATTTGTTCTTGATATACTCTTAATTTGATCTATTTCCATTAAAATAAATAAATGAAAGATAAGTGAAGAAAAAACAATAATCAATAGTTAAGAGAACTTATGGAAATTGTGTAAATTGATCATAGACAAATAATAAAGATCAAAATGTAATTCGGTACAGATTGGAACAAAATATTAAAGTTTTGGTGAGAACAAAAGACATTTCAAGAAAGTGTACGATTTCTGGAAGAGAATCATTGCTGAAATAAAGAAAAATGGGTAATTTTTGCACTTATTTGATTTGTTTAACAGACGCGGAAGGACAAAAGCTTTTATTGAAGACCTGCCTAATTAAATTGTACCTTTAATTTATTTAAATAATTATAAATAAAGCTTAAAAAGAGATTTGCAAAAAATGTATTATTTGCTTCATAAATAAGCACTATAAATTTATTTATTACTTTATTTTATTTTACAAGAAGTTCAGTTATATTATAGGCCTGAATCACGCGTACAAAAAAAATGTATTAATAGCAAGCTGAAAATTTGTTAATAGCTTAACTGTGTCTAGTCAAACAAACTTTGATGTATGGGAACACTGGAACAGGGGAAGTTTTAATTGTGGAACGTGTTATCCTGACAAGTGAAAACTAGCAGGTTGTTTTTCAGTTTATTCAATAGAAAACTTTATATAATAATTTAATAATATATGAAAAAATGTTTGTCCGACAAATATGTTGGGCATTTTAATAATTCCGACGCGTAGAACATGTTAAATGACAGGAATTATGTTGGTGGTAAATAGCAGTCTGATTTTTGCATGAGAGTTTAATGAAAGGGTAACAAATCAACTGAAAGTTCTGTCCGACAAAATACATGGCACGTTTTCGTAGTCTGACGTTCGAAACCTGTAACCTGTTCCACAATTAAAACTTCCCCTGTTCCAGTTTCAACAAATTTTCAGGTTGCTATTAATAAACTTTTTTTTTGGTACGCGTGATCCAGGCCTATTAGCAGTATAAAGAAAAAAAATTGATTGAAAAATATTCAGTAGTTCATCAGGTATGTATTTTGTTTATTAAATGTTACTATTTTTCCAATTGCATAAAAGCGGTTGTACTGTACAATAGGGTGGGTCGAAAAACAATAGTGTTTCATTTTTTAATCGCTATACCGTTGAAAACTTCTCTTTGGGGTATATAAGTAAAATGCAAACTAAAATAAAGATATATATTGAGCCCCCAGCTAGCGCACCATACTTCAAATTTAGTTTTTTTTTCAGAAATCTAGACTTTTTTCAATTATTTTTACAATCTTTAAACAATATTTAAATGTGCTATACTGAAAACTGTTGAGGTAATAGTTTAAAAAATAGGAAATAAATTTGAAACAGACAATATTTTTTAATTTGCGGTAGCGCAAAATACTCAAAAATTATTAAAATTCACATATTAGCACCTTAAAAGGAGGTGTGGTCTAGTATGTTGTGTTGGGTGTTAATAGCACAATCCATTTTTTGTTCTCTTACTTTACACCCCATTTAATTACAATAGAATTATTATAGTGTGTTTAAAGTTATAAAGGATATAAATAAAACAAATTATAATTTTTGATAACATGTTTAATTGAAACAAAAAATTAACCAAAGTGTAGCCAAACAATGTCAACTAATTTAATGAAATTTTGACTTTAGGACGAGTATTATACTCATTATTTCTGAGTAGGTGCTTTGAAGCTGAGCTTGCTGTCAAACTTTGGCATCGAAGCTCTGGATGCTACGGCAGATCTTATGAAACCATCTCGTTCCTAACCACTAGGACGACTAGTTAATCGCAATCTTTTGAGTAAAGATGAATAGTATCTTCTAGACATAAGTTGTGCGATAAAGTCAGGCAACTGCCCTGTGGACTTATCTGTTCGAGAACCGGGTCCACTTTCCCACTCTCGATGGTTGACTACAGCTAACAGAATTTTGAGACTGTATGTAAGTGTGGAAACGTCTTCAGTTGAACATAAATTGTTAGTATCCTTCATTTTTAAATCATACATGGTTCAAAATAAAGTACAGCAAATACATAACAGATGGACCTGAACACGTTTTTAAGGCTATCAAATCAACCAGATTTCTACCAGAGAATTTCATTAAAGTAGTTGATCCTGTAATCGAAATAAATGCATTTTTCCCATCCAGAAAATTTGCTACTGAGGATCATAGTGGATGAAAGGAAACACATAAGAGAATTAGGATTCCGAAGAATAATCAAAGCAAGGATGTTAGCTACAGAAACAGAAACAATTAGGGTTTTTCGACCTCCAAAAATCACCTTTCATGCAACTGACTCTACTGAATTATTTGATTGGAACACCCCTGAAATTACACCACCATCACTGTTACGCAGAGTCTCTGATAATGAAGTTTGGGCTAAAATTATTGCTGGTGAAACACCCGAGGATTGGAACTTTCGAAAATTTCCATGTCACACTTAAGCCATGGAACACTGCGTCAAGTTAGTGACTGAAGCATCTAAAAAAAGTCGTCGGTGCTAAGTAATGGTTTCATAAGAGCTGCCGTAGCAACTGAGAAATAGTGAGTAAAAGACTCTTTCTAAAGTCAAAATTTCATTTAATTTGTTGACATTGTTTGACTATAATTTGGTTTCTTTTTTTCAATTAAACATGTTATTAAAATTATAAGTTGTTTTGTTTATATCCTTTATAACTTTTAAACACACTATAATAATTATATTCCAATTAAATGGAGTGTAAAATAAAAGAACAAAAAATGGATTGTGCTAATAACACCCAACACCACATACTAGACCACACCTTCTTTTAAGGTACTAATATGTGAATTTTAACAATCTTTGTGTATTTTGCGCTACCGCAAATTAAAAGATATTGTTTGTTTCAAATTTATTTCTCATTTTTTAAACTATTAACTAAACAGTTTTCACTATAGCACGTTCAAATATTATTGGCTAAAGATTGTAAAAATAATTGAAAAATGTCTTGATCTCTGAAATAAACTAAATTTTAAGTGTGATGCGCTAGCTGGGGGTTCAATATATAACTTTATTTTACTTTGCATTTTACTTATATACCCCAAAGGCAAGTTTTCCGCGGTATAGCGATTACAAAATGAAACATTATTTTTTTTCGACCAACCCTACTGTACAAGGTGTCATCTTTTTTGTTTTTATGTATATTTTCGATGCAGTGAGAAATCATAATTTCAGTTAAACAAACCTCCAAAATAACGTTTGAAAATTGTTATAATTTGTTTATATCTTGGTTTCCTCTATAACGTCGCATAAGAAATGCTTTTTAAAGTTTTATGATAGAAAATGGTAGGTGGAAGTACAATACACACAGAAAAGTTCCGGAGGTAATTTGAAAGGAGTTAGGACATAAAAAACGTTTTTTGTTATTTTCAACAAAATTTGACATTATATCAAAAACTTTTAGGCGACAGTTGGAGATAGCTAGAGAGCGGAATATATGCAAAGTGCATATAGATGCATATATTGCATATTTTCAGACAACAAACACAACATTGCATATTTAAGCTAAACACGATTTATTTTGCATATTTTAAAAATAAATTATATAAAAGTTTAAAATTTTCCTCTCTTAGTTGGAATTTTATAACTTCGATATGAACGAGCCCGTTATTTATCTTATCTATCTATCGCTCATTATTATCTATCTGGACTTTCCCATTACTACCTGAATTTAACAATTATGGGTGTTCCCAGAAAAATATTATTTTATTAGCGTAGCAAGTCGTAGCTACCTACCTGCTTTTAAGGGTCTAACATTTATTTTGTCAGTTTCCGGCCAACATTTGTTTAAAGTAAACGTTGTATCGTATTTAGTGTTTTTGAAGTGATTGGTATATATTAAATTTAAATATGTCTACCATTCAAAAAAGTGCTTGGAAAAAGTGTTTTCCCGAGTTAAAGCTAAGTGGAGACAAAGTATTTTGAAAGGCCTGTTCCAAAATCGTAAGTTACATTCATTTTCACATTTCATTTTTTAAATGAGAAACTGACAAACAAAAGCATCATGTCCCACAAAAGAAATTTTTCTGGAAAGAGTGTTTTTATTCGACAAATTCGCTTTTACTTCTATAAAGACGGACATAGAGAGAAGCATCAAAATACATTAAAAAATGTTTTAGAAAAAAATGAGGGCTTCGATTGTTTGAGGAAAGTTGTACGTATTTTTGAAGGCAACTTTTCTGAAGATCTTACGACTTGGCAAATTAGTTTACTGCCTAAATTAAAATATTGTCCTATAACATCAGTAGATGTAGAACGAACTTTTTCTGTGTCCAAACACGTTTTTAGTGATAGAAGGCAAAAGTTGCTAGTTGAAAATGTTGAAAAATATTTGATTATAAATTCATACTATAATTTAGATTCTTAATTTAATTATAATATCAGTTTTTCTGTGTCATTTCATTTGTTTTTATGTGAAAAATAAATATGTATTAAACATAAATGTAGGTTGAATTTTTTAAACATAAATGTTTATATTTAATATATTGTTTTATTTTTGAGTATTTTTAATATGCATTTGCATATTTAGACAAATTTAGAAAAAATACCTGCATATTTGTAGTAAAAGTAATGCATATATTATATGCGCATATTTTGGTAATGTTGTGTTGCATATATTCCGCTCTTTAGAGATAACATACAAATATACAACTCTTGTTGTATAAGACTTTTACCAGAATCTCAAAATTTCCGGGAAAAATTAAGACAATTTCGAAATATTCATGTAGTTTTTGAAAAAACACCACTTTTTTCAAAGGGAAATTCCAGGAAGAAATTCACTTATAACTTCTGATCTGGCTTATTTTCTTCTTTGAAACATGCTATTTTTGATGAAATAAAGAAACAAAGTATTCCTATTTAAAAAATACACTACAATTAAAAAATAATCAAAGAAAATTACTTAAAAACGATTGGTTTTGACAATTTCTTAAAAACTCTAAGGCAATGAAAACACTTACAAGATCATTAGATTGTGTGGAAAAAAAGTGTATTTAACTATTAAAACAATATTTTCATACTTTACACTAATAAAACTCAAATAAAGATCTCTGTTCAAAATTAATAATTTTCTTTTCGCCCATTTTGAAAAAATGTGAAAATCTTGAATTATGCATATTGGGACCGTGCAATTTCGGAAGACCTGGTTCGAAAATCTGGTTTCATTGCTCAGCAACATTTTTAGCACTTTTAATTATATTGGCCAATTATACTAGTCCTGGCTACTGGATAATTGTCAAGGCCATAGCCCAAAAAAGAATAAGAAGAAAAAGTAAGATTGAGGTTATGATATTAAAAGGTAAACATTGTACTATAAACAAAATACCGTTGATTAAATTTACTTTAATAATTGCATATCATATCAATATTGTGGAGCAACATATAATTTTTACAATTTATAACACATCATCTGCGAAATCCCATTTTCTTCAATGGCAGTAGGTATAAAATATACGTCAATTTGACAATTTCAATTAACAATATGAATTATTTAAGAAAATATGTTAAGAAAATTGAAATTTGTCCTCGATACGCGCACAATCGTTTCTCGTATCCCCTCCAAGTACTTGCACACAGCGAATGTGCGTCTGTCCCAGAGAGTTTGTAAACAAAACTCCTTCGTCATTAGAGCAGGTATAATAACAAATGAGGTATCGAATAGAAGTTATAACGCAAGAATGGTATCAAATGTAAGATATTTGACCCAGGACTTCAGGTTTTAGAGTTGCAACCGGAAGTACTATTTTAGATTCGTCGAAATATCAGAAATATTACAAGCGATATATTGTTCGACGCGGATTAGCAAGAAGAGCACAATATACAGGGTGTCCCGAAAAGATTGATCATAGATCATACCACACATTCTGGGCTCAAAAATAGATCGATTGGACCTAACTTACCTTAGTACAAATGTGCTCATAAAAAAAGTTACAGCTCTTTGAAGTTACAAAATGAAAATCGATTTTTTTCAATATATCGAAAAGTATTAGAGATTTTCTATTGAAAATAGACATTTATCATTTTTATTGCAGGAACATCTTAAAACAAAATTATAGTGAAGTTTGTCCTCCTCATAAAAATTTTATGGGGGTTTTGTTCCTTTAAACCCCCCCAAACTTTTGTGTACGTTCCAATTAATTTATTATTGTGGCAACATTAGTTAAACACAACGTTTTCAAAACTTTTTTGCTTCTTAGTATTTTTTCGATACGCCAGTTTTTATCGAGATGCGGCTTCTTTTTTAATATATTTACATAAAAATTTTATGGGGGTTTTGTTCCTTTAAACCCCCCAAATGTTTGTGTTCGTTACAATTAAACTATTATTGTGGTACCATTAGTTAAACACAGTATTTTTAAAACTTTTTTGCCTCTTAGTCTTTTTTGACAAGGCATCTTTTATCGAGATATGGCTTCTTTTTCAAAATGGTCGTAAGAATGTAAATTATAAATAAATTTTCAGATTATTAACAGGTCTCTACAATCGTACTAGACCTGTCGCCAGGGGGGTACAACGGCCGCCTTAATTCAGATGGACTTACCCAAGTTTTTTTATGTATTTTGACCCGTAGAACACGAATTTTTTGGGTAACAGTTGATCCGGATGTCGATAAGTTTGTTATAAACAAAGAACTTGAGGAATTACATAACAGCGATTTTTCGCAAAACAAAACATTTTTTTGTATTTTTTGGGTGATACTCAGCAAAAAATGGTCTTACAGGTTTTTTCGTAGGATGCATAGTTTTATAGATAAACGCGGTTGAACTTTCAAAAAATCGAGAAAGTGCAATTTTTGAACCCAAATAACTAAAAAATAAAATAGCAATTCTGCTTACTACATTTGAAAGTTCAAGTCAAATTCTATCGGTTTTGATTATTGGCTTTGCTAAAAATTAAGTTTTTATTCGTTAAACAAAGCCATAAACACACAGTGCTTCCTGTGCCCAATGCATGCGTTTTAATGTACGTAATCTACGTAGAAATTGTCTGTATGCGCGCCTACTCGTTCGATTTCAAATGGGAAATGCATTGAAAACATCATTCAATCACTATGTGTTTATAGCTTTTTTTGACAATAAAAAAATTAATTTTTAGCAATGAAAGTAATCAAAACCGATAGAATTTGACTTGAACGTTTAAATGCGGTAAGCAGAATTGCTATTTAATTTTTCAATCAAAAGTTATTCGGGTTTAAAATTTGCAATTTTTCGATTTTTTTACCGCGTTCGACAGCGTTGACCAAAGTTCAACCGCGTTTATGTCGAAAACTATGCATCCTACGAAAAAACTTGTAAAAACATTTTTTGCGTAGAATGACCCAAAAATACAAAACAGTGTTTTGTCTTGCAAAAAATCGCTGTTATATGATTCCTCAAGTTCTTTGTTTATAACAATCTTATCGATATCCGGATCGACTGTTACCCAAAAAATTCGTGTTCTAAGGGTCAAAATACATAAAAAAAAACTTGGGTAAGTCCATCTGAATTAAGGAGGCCGTTGTACCCCCACTGGCGACAGGAACCCCATGGCGACTGGACTTAACCATATAGAAATATGTGGTGGATTCGAAAAATACTCAAAATATGTCGATAAACGCTGGCTTATCGAAAAAGTACTAAGAGGCAAAAAAGTTTTAAAAATATTGTGTTTAACTAATACTGCCACAATAAAAATTTAATTGGAACGTACACAAAAGTTTGGGGGGGTTTAAAGGAACAAAACCCCCATAAAATTTTTATGGGGTGAACAAATTTCACTTTAATTTCTTTTTAAGATGATTTTACCGTAAGGAAGCCGCATGTTCATTTTCAATAAAAAATGTCTAAGAGTTTTCGATATATGAAAAAAAATCGATTTTACTTTGTAACTTCCATGGGCTGTAACTTTTTTTGTGTGCACTATTGTATATAGGTAAGTGAGGTTCAATCAACTTATTTTTTACCCCAGAATCTGTGGTATAATTTATGACCAATCTTTTCGGAACACCCTGTATACCTCAGGTTAGACTCAGGTTCAGGTCTATACCCTCAACCCTAAGAAAAGTACAGGATAGAGACGAGTATGTAGAATGTAGAAGTCATCGCCAATCTACATTAAAAACGGCACCTAAAGGAGAAAGAAAAGAAACTTGGTGAAGCGAACTAAAATCAACCCAAAAAAAATTAAAATATATCAAGAAAAGAAAACTATCTTTAAAAAGTCAAGGAGTATTTGAAACAATTAAACACAAATCGATGTAAACATTTTTAGTTAAACTGCTTAGTATAATCTCGTACGTAACAAAAGTTTTCTCATTTGCGGAAATTACATTGTCACAGTTAAAGAAGTTGTACACTTACACGTACATTTCTATAATTAGAAGTACTAAAAACAATGGTATCTTGTTTCGTGACTATCAACAATAACAACAAAACCACAACAGCTTTTATGATGTTCCAACGAATCATCGCTTCAGACTTGAGAGAGTATCGGCCAGTCCAAAGTGAAGTGCAGCCGTAACTTCTATTTAGATTTGTTTATAAGCAAACAAACCAGAAATCCGAGAGCAGATTTCATCTGCTAATTATCCGGAATTACGGTTTCTAATTTCCCCCAGGATACGTGTCCACTCGTACTGAAATTCTGTTTTGAAATTTGAAATATTGCCATTAAAGTTTCAATGGATGAAAGCCCCAGATACACAGTAACATTTCTTGGCTTTACTGAAAATAAATTTTTATTTCTGTTGGAGTTTTATATTGTAATAATTAAATATTAGTTGTTTAAAGTTTTAAAAACAATTGCTTTTTTCAGCGGCTTGAGTTAGTTTGAACCTGGTGCCAACGATGGGCTTCGTCTTCTGGTGTTTGATGGAAATGTGATAAAAAGTCAATGCAAACCCTTTATTCGGTAAGTTTTTGGGGTCGCTGAACACTAATATGTCGGCGATGGTCTCCGAGACACCTTTTGTCCAATCAAATAATATTCTTTATTTCATCTGATTTTTACAAGTATTGAAATGCGTCAAATACAATCTATGAGCAAAAACTATAAGTATCATAAAAACAGTTAACACAAAAACATAAAATATATACAAAAACATAGAAATTGTTAAAAAGAGGCCTGCAAGTATTTCTCTAACGGATAGAAAGTGTTTACCAGAAGTAAGCCCTTAACTATTCTCTTAAATACGTAAATATTTGACTCTCTAACATAATTAGGTAATTTATTATATAAACGAACATATGTTGGGTAAGGACACTAGCCCACAACAGTCAAGTGGCGAACAGGGGTCACCAAATCATTTCTGTAACGAAAATTGTAGCCACTCATTAAGGAAACATCATTTCTGCAAATACAATTGCCTCTATGTGACGTTACATAAATAACACAACTGAAAATATACAGCGAAATTACAGTTAAAATATTTAATTGTTTAAAAACTGGTCTACAGGAATCCAAGCGCCTTCTAAACGTCATGGTACGAATAATTTTTTTTTTTTTTTTTTTTTTTTTTTTTTGTTGAAGAACAAGCACCTCATTAATTCGCGAGCAATTTTCCCAACAAACTAAGCAATATTGCAAAATTGACTGTACGTGTGCAAAATAGTAAAGTTTTAAGATATCTAGGGAGACAAAATTCCTAAGTTGCCATAGAACATAACAGTGCACAGACAATCTTCCCACTACATAATCAACATGAGAGCTCCAAGACAAATTAGAATCCAGGTAAACACCTAACAACTTAGTGGAGTGGCTATTTACCACTGACCCATTGTCAAGTTTTAGTAATGGACTCATCTGCATAGTTGAAGGTGAAAAGGTTACCATATTGGTCTTTGATCCATTTAAGATTAGGGCATTATTTAAACAGTAATAAGTCATACTTTTTACAAGACAGTTTGCTTTTTGTACTACATGAAAAAAATTATTGGAATTTAGTGCAACTGTGGTATCGTCAGCAAATTGAGTGACATAACAGCCTGATTGCTGTTCCACGTCTTCTACTCGAACGCTTATTGAATCAGAAAAATTATCTAATGGATTGCGAACCAAACATGTTGAGCTATCGTTTATCAGTTGATTTAAATCATTGACGAAAATCAAAAATAAAAGAGGGTCAATGATACTTCCCTGTGGAACTCCGGAGAGGACACTTTCTTCTGAAGAAAATATTATATTCCCATTCACATTGACCTTAACTTTTTGAAACCTTTTCGATAAAAAGGTGTGGATCCACTTTAACGCAGTTCCTCTAACACCACTATGATAAAGTTTTTCCAGCAGTATTGGATGATTTACAGTTTCAAAAGCTCGTGCTAAGTCAAAAAATGAACAGATAACTTTATTAACCTTATAAAAGTTCGATCAAATATGATTGCACAGCGCTAATAGTGCATCTTGCACACTTATACCTTCACGGAAACCAAATTGAGACTTTTCTATAATGTTGTGCTTGTTAATATACGAGAGGAGACGTGTTTGAAATGGCTTCTTATCTCATATATTTTTGAAAACACAGATAAAAGTGATAGGCTTCGATAGTTATCAAATTTTGCTTTGTCACCTTTTTTATGTATAGGCACAACTAAAGCAGTATTTAGAATTTAAGGAAAAATCCCTTCCTGAAATGAAAGGTTTACTAGAAATGTTAATTGTTTATACAGAGAGAGTCTGTAAAGTGGAATAAATTCAATATCTCAAATACTAATTGTTTTTTTGGAAAATGCTCAGACCCGTCGATTAGTATTTCAAATTGTCCTTTTTGACATTCAATAAAAATATATACCAATAGTCCCAATTTAGAGATATGACGTCATCGTCGATTTTCTTAAATGGCAACACTGTCATTTTGATAGCTAATTTGATAGGGTTTGTAAAGTTATACATAACTGCAAAATATCAAATTTTTATTCTCTACCATTTACAAGATAAGAGAAAATAACAAAGTTATATCTGTAATTTGGAATATATTCAATAATTAAAATACTAACTGTTTTTTTGAAAAATGCTCAGACCCGTCGATTAGTATATCAAATTGTCATTTTTGACATATAATAATAATGTATACAGGGTGTCCCAATTTAGAGATATGACGTCATCGTTGATTTTCTTAAATGGCAACCCTGTCATTTTGATAGCTATTTTGATAGCGTGTGTAAAGTTATACACATCTGAAAAATTTCAAATTTTTATTCCCTACCATTTACAAGATAATAAAAAATAACAAAGTTATGAAGAACAAAAAGTAATCAAATAATAATTGAATTTATTTATTTCAATTAAGAAAATGCTCATAACGTTGCCCATTGACAATTTGACAATAATTGAGGGCAACATTATGAGTTTTTGCTTAATTTATTGAAATAATTAAATTCAATTATTATTTGATTACTTTTTGTTCTTCATAACTTTGTTATTTTTTATTATCTTGTAAATGGTAGGGAATAAAAATTTGAAATTTTTCAGATGTGTATAACTTTACACACGCTATCAAAATAGCTATCAAAATGACAGTGTTGCCATTTAAGAAAATCAACGATGACGTCATATCTCTAAATTGGGACACCCTGTATACATTATTATTATATGTCAAAAATGACAATTTGATATACTAATCGACGGGTCTGAGCATTTTTCAAAAAAACAGTTAGTATTTTAATTATTGAATATATTCCAAATTACAGATATAACTTTGTTATTTTCTCTTATCTTGTAAATGGTAGAGAATAAAAATTTGATATTTTGCAGTTATGTATAACTTTAAAAACCCTATCAAATTAGCTATCAAAATGACAGTGTTGCCATTTAAGAAAATCGACGATGACGTCATATCTCTAAATTGGGACACCCTGTATACATTATTATTGAATGTCAAAAAGGACAATTTGAAATACTAATCGACGGGTCTGAGCATTTTCCAAAAAAACAATTAGTATTTGAGATATTGAATTTATTCCACTTTACAGACTCTCTCTGTATATGTTATGAGATACATGTTTTAACTGTTAACATAGAATACGGGATCTCATACAGTCCAACCGAGGATTTTTTTGAGATATCTTTATTTATACTTTTTATTTCTTCATCACTAACAGGATAAAGGAAAAGGGAGTGTATAGGCGAAGAAAGATTCTTAGGATTATAGTCAGGTGAAGTTTGACTAATTAAATTTTTTACGGAATTCGAAAAATATTGACTGAAAGATTCTGCTGTGTCATGAGGGTCATCCAAAGAAATTCCCAAATTATTTTTAAAATTACTTGGGTATTTAGAAGAGTTTCGATTTTTACCTCCGACAGTATTTCGATTTATGATGCGCCAAGCCTCAGTCGTACTATTCTGCGCATTTATCATTTTATTATTAAAATAAGTTTGCTTGGCTAACTTAACTTTGTATTCATGATTTTTTTCAGCTTGCTTCAGCCCATAATGGGTCTCATCTGGAGTTTTGTGTAAATTCTATAAAGCATCAGTGAAAAATCGGTAGTCGGGTGATTTTGGGGACGCTGATCATGAATATCATGATGGTAATGGTCTACGAGGCATCTAGTGCTCAGGACGTCTCAGCTCGTGTCATGGATTTTTATGGAAATTGGATACAAAATAATGCGAACTGGTTACTCGTTATTTTGGGGTTAATGAAAACTAAAATCACCTAGAAGATGGTCACCGAGGCGCCTGGTGCCCTGGATACAAAATTACTATAGAACTATAGAAATTTGATACAAAATCAATGCAAGCCCGTTTTTCGCTGGTTTTCGGGGTCTCTGATCACTAATATCATAAAGGCCAGTGTTTTCGAGGTACCTGGTGCTTAAGATGAACCCTGTCTCCTGGAGTTTGGATAAAACGTGGTATTTTTTGTTTTTGGGTACGCTAAACACTAATACCACGTAGATCTTCGTGTCACCTGCTGCTTAAGATAGGCCTCGTTTTCTCAAGTTTTATGTAAATTTGATACAGAATCAATGCAAACAATTCACTCGGTAGGTCTTTTGTGTGGCTGAACACTAATATGTCGGCCATGGTCTCCGGGATACCTAGTGACCAGAATGAGTCTCATCTGCAGTTTTACGTAAATTCCATACAAAATGAGTGCAAACTCATTACTCGAGGGTTTTGGGGACGATGATCACGGAATATCATAATGGCAATGGTCTCCGAGGCATCTGGTGCTCAGGACTTTCCTCGTCTTTTGGAGTCTTGTGAAAATATGATACAAAATCAGTGCAAACTTTATTATTCAGAGGATTTTGAAGACTGTGATCACGAATATCATGACGGCGATGATCTCCGACGTATTTGGTGACCAGGACTGGCCCCGTTTCCTGGATTTTCCTAGAAATTCTAAATAATTTTTTCGGATTTTGGAGAATATCGGCTAGTCCCAAATGAAGTGCAGCCGTAACTTCTATTTAGATTTGTTTATAAGCAAACAAACCAGAAATCCAAGAGAAGATTTCATCTGCTAATTATCCGGAATTACGGTTTCTAATTTCCCCCAAGATACGTGTCCACTATAGTGGAACGAAAGGATAGGACTTTTTTTTTCAAGGAACATTCTAATAGCACTTGAAAGTTGCCTTTTCATGTCTACAACAAAACTGCAAAATATTTTTGTTTTAGGTTTAGGTACATCTTGAGGTGCCGCAAGAGCTTTGAAAAGATAAGTTTTTGATAAAAAAAACAGTACATTTCAAATATTTTATATATTTAACATGTTGCTATTATAGCTAACATGTCTTAGCCAAATATTATTTCTAATAACAGTTAACATTGCTATCATTGCTATATATACATATTGCTATAAGATTTCTTTAGTTACAGTATTTCTCTTGATACTTAAATAAATTGTTTTTTTGTCTCAAACTTGGGCATAATCTTTTGGGAAGCAATCTCTGCTCCAACAAATTGTCTTTTTTTTTGTTGTTTTTTTTTTATTTAGAAATAACCGCATTAACCACGAAGGTCATCAGCGGGGTAACGAGAATACAATTAATAAGTTTACAAAAGTATGAAATTGTGTACAATTAAATCTTACTTACTAGGTTACATTTATTAAGGAATTGGAAAAGAGGTTTACAGTCGGTTTGCAGGTTAAGAATGTCTTTCATATTATTTGAATAACCAGATATAGATTGTTTGTAAGCGGCGAATTCATCACATTCTGTTAGCACATGTTTTACTGATACTGGTATATTACATCTTCTGCATTTTGGTGCTTCGGTATGTGTAATGAGATGCTCATGAGTAAGTTTACAGTGTCCTAACCGAAGACGAGATAAGATGACTTGGTTCGATCTGTTGGTTGTATGTGGATTCCATGGACCAGTATCTTCTTTAACGTCTCTTAACTTGCTCGTGGATGATTTCCATTTTTCACTCCATAAATTGAGAGTCATTGATTTTAGTAATTGTTTTGTATCTGCGGCTGGAATTGATTGTTCTGCCAATGTTGGTAATTGCGCAGCTGTGTAAGCCCAACGATCAGCGTTTTCATTTCCCTCGATTCCAGAATGAGAGGGAACCCATAGAAAAACTATTTTTGAGTCTGTTTGATGCAGACTGTGTAATATTTCTTTGATTAATATGACTATTGGATTTTTCGTAAAGGTTTGTTGTATGAGTCTCAATGAATTGAGTGAGTCAGATATTATTAAGGAGTGTTTAGTTTGTGCATTGGAAATGTGCTTCAACGCTTGTAATATGGCATAAAGTTCACCATTTAAGATGCTGTAGGAGCTGGGAAGCTTAAATAAATATTTGGTTTCATTGTTTATGTATACTGCTGCTCCTACACCTTGGGAAGACTTGGACGAATCAGTGAATAAGTGGGTATAATTTTTATATTTTGCGACTATTTGTTTATAATTTTGATATATAAGACGTGGATTGGTATCGTATTTATTATATTTCGTCAATTGGGTGTTTACATGTGTGGTTCTGATAATCCATGGAGGAATGCTGTGTTCATTCATTAACCACGTTCTGGGGAAATTTTGGAGATTTAACGTTGATATATACCGGTGAATTCTAATATAAAAGGGTGGTGGAGAGGTGCTATGTTGAAAAGTTGATTTGAAACGATTACAGAACGTGTTTTTGCGAGCAGGAATTGATGGTATTGATGCTATTCTGGAGGCATAGGATAAACTAAGAATTTGTCGTCTGAAAGATAGAGCTGGTTCGCCCAGTTCGCAGTATAGGCTTTCTACAGGCGTTGTCCTGTAAGCCCCTAGAATTATTCTTATTGCGGTGTTGTGTATAGTATCTAAGCATTTTAATATTGAAGGACGAGCAGATGTGTATGCAATACATCCATAATCAATTTTCGATCGAATAAGGCTTCTGTATATTTTTAGCAGCATTAGACCATCAGATCCCCAAGACTTGTTTGCTAAGCATCTTAATAAATTTAAGCCCTTTTGACAAGAAAGAGTTAGTGTTTTAATATGATTTTTCCACGACAGACGTTCGTCGAATATCATGCCCAGAAAATTTATGTGTGGAGTATAGCTTAGTTTCTGGTTGTATAGGAATATTGATGGTCGATGCTGCTCTGGTATGTTTCTTTTTGAGAATAATATGCAATTTGTTTTGTTTGGGGAGAAATTGTACCCAGACATTATAGACCAACGTTCGAAGGATGTTATGCATTGCTGAAGGCTTTGAGCCATGGTGCTAAGACATCTTCCCTTGATAAACACGATCATGTCATCTGCGTAAAGTCTGGCTACAACTGGTTTCTTTAAATCTTTTAAGACATCATTCATAGCAATTAAAAATAAAGTTGGGCTGAGAATTGATCCTTGTGGTGTGCCGTTTAATTGTTTCTTGGTTGATGATATTGTTCCAGAAATTCGGACTTGGAATTCTCTTTGAGATAAAAAATTGCGTATGAAATTTATTATATTGCCTTTCAATCCCCAGTGATGTAGTTTATTTAGGATGATTTTATGGCATGTAGAATCAAAGGCTTTATTAATGTCAAAATAAATTGCTAGACATTTATCTTTAGTAGCAAATGCTTCGTGAATATGACTTTCTAGGTCAATAATGTTATCAAGTGTGCTTCTAGATGGTCGAAATCCGGATTGTTCGGGAATTAATAATTTGTGAGTTTCCAAAAACCATATTAGTCTCTTGTTGATTATTGTTTCTAGCAATTTACTCATGGAGCAGGTTAGGGAGATTGGCCTGTAAGATTCAGGCAAGAGTGAGGATTTGTTAGATTTAAGTATGGGGATGATTGTTGCTTTCTTCCAGATTAAGGGGAAGTCACTATTATTCCACATGTGATTAAAGATATTAAGCAGGATTTGTTTCGCCGTTTCTGGGAGATTTTTTAGAAAAACTGGAGGGATGTCATCGGGACCAGAAGAACTGTCTTTTAGTGATGAGAGAGATTCCTCCAGAGATTCCTCCATTTCTTCTTTTGTCAGTGGCTTGTTTAGAGAATTAAGGTTTGCCAGCTCTTTGAATTCCGTAGGGAGGGCAATGTTATCATTAGTTATATTTCTGTTTATGGAAAGCTTATGATAATAGTCTGCGAATGCTTCACCTATTTCTTTTGTTTGGTTTATTCGTTTGCCGTCATAATCTAATGCTTTAATGACATGGTAAGTTTTGTTTCCATAAATACCTTGTATCTTCCTCCATGCCGATGATATTGTAGTGTTTCTGTTTATGCTTCCTACGAACTTCTTCCATGACTCTTTTTTACTTTTGTTGGTAATATATCTTGCTTTTGCCCTATGTTTTTTGTATTCAATTATACTTGTTGCGGTTTTCTCCCTCCTACATCTATTTAGAGCAGATTTGCTGTTTTGTATTGCTTCGGCACATTCGTCATTCCACCAAGGCACAGGTTTAAATTTCTTGATATGTTTTGTTTTTCCTATTGAAAATTCAGCGGCTTTTATGATTATTTCGTTAAGTTGAGTTACTGCTGTATTTGCGTCCTTCCACTCATTAATTTTGTATATGTTATTCTCAATGGTTTTTGAGAAAGAGCTCCAGTCGGCTTTCTTTATTTTCCATTTCTGATGGATACTATCTCCGTTTGATATTTTGTCTTTTATAATTGAATTCGTTAATTTTATAGGAAAGTGGTCACTGCCTAGTAAGTCATCCATAACTCTCCATTCAAGGTAAGGACTAATAGTTGGGCTACATAATGAAAGATCGATGCAAGAAGAATTGCCAGTAGCTATATTGAATCTAGTATTGCTGCCATCATTCAGTAAACTTATGTTCATGGTGTTGAATATGTTTGATAGAATTCGTCCCCTTCTGTCTGTTTTTTGAGAACCCCAGGAGTAATTGTGGGCATTAAAATCTCCTAGAAGAATGAAAGGAGTTGGAAGTTGATTAACTAGAGACTCCAGTTCATCCTCAATTAAATAATGGTCAGGAGGAATGTATATGTTGCAGATGGTGTAATTTAGTTGTGCTTTAATTTTTACGGCTATCGCTTCTAGGTTTGTATTTATTCTAATTTGTGTTGCTTGTAGATTCTTTGAGACGTAAATGGCTACGCCGCCACTCGCAACTTGTACATTTCGGTTTTTAACGAATTCATTGTATCCCCTCATTTTGTGGACATTTTCGTCTCGGAAGTGAGTTTCTTGTAGACACAATATGTCCAGAGAATGGAGGGCTATGATATGCTGTAGCATATTTAAACGGGTATAGTACCCATTTAAGTTCCACTGGAGTAATGACTCGAATGTATTTATTGGGTATCTTGAGATGTATTTGAGATATCAGATTGGGTATCACTTAAATCTTGGGATTGCTTTAGTAATTTCTTTTTTAGCCTTGTGACACGAGTTTTTAGTTTCTTAGTGTTTGCGTGAGGATGTAGTTCTTCTAACATATCTATTAGTTTTGGAATATCTTCTGTGAAGTCTTCCGCAATGCTAAGAACATCCCTCGATCCGTATGTATTTTCTAGGAGCTGTTTAAGCTGATGGCTGTTGATTATGAAGTGAGGAGAATGAGAGTCGATATAGTTTATAATAGATTCAGTAAGTTCTATCTCTGGATCTGATGTATTAGATTTGGGTTTTTTGTTTTTCTGAACGACTGTTTGGGGAAGAGAGAAGGTAGAAGTATTGGGTGGCATTTGTTCTTCTGGAGTGGCTGGGGTCATATCTTCAGCTGTTCGTTTTGTTGCGGATGAAGTTGTTGACTTAGTAGTTTTGTCCGAGGTTGGGATATTTTCAGATTGAGCAGTGTGATCTGGATTTGTTACCAGATTGGATGTGATCAAAGCAGTATTGGCGACGTTTGCACAATTTTCTACTACTGAGGAACTTTCGGGTAGAATATTATTTATTGAGTGGGAATTTAAGTCATTAGGAGATGTTTCATCCGGTTGAGATATTGACGAGATTGGAACATTATGTGTGGGTTGTGATGATTGTTGGGAATGTGGGTTAATATTGCCCGAAGGGCATTGGGATGCAACATGACCCGATAATTTTCAGGTGAAGCAGCGTTGACTGTCTAGGGCTAAAAAGATATGATATGATAGATTATCATGTGTTATTTCTAAGAATTCGGGTATGGTAATATCTGGGGAAGGAGCGATATACACCTGTCTTCTGAAGCTGAGTATGTGTTGGTATTCTGGATTTGATGCACCTATTCTAAGAAAGTTTATTGGAGAAACTAATTTTAATCCAATATTTTCCAGTAAGGTTACAAGAGTTTCGTGTGGGATCGTTGGGCTTACATTCGATAATACTAGTCTGTCTGCTGGTGAAATTAGACGTCTTGCTTTGATGACTTCATTATTGACAACAATTTGACCATGATTAGTTAAAAACTCATCAACCAGTGATTTATTGGTTAGATAAACACATATTCTGTTGTGTGAAATTCTGCTACAGAAAATTATGTTTATTGGTTTTACCAGAGGTCCCAATTGGAGAAGATAATCTTGAAGTTTTGCTCCCTGAATGGAGCCGAAGATAAGTGCCTGGTCTTTGTTAGGATACTTGTAGATATTTTTTGAGACAGTGCTTGCATAAGATGTGTTGGAGGTATTCATATTATTTAAATTATTATCTGGGTGAGTGTTGGTGGATGAAGATTGATTTGTAAATGTTGGTTGTGACATTTTATTTAAAATATTCAAATTTGCTAAGTTATTTTGTTAAATATAATTATTGTCCAAAACATTTTTCCCAGGCCGACCCTGCCTTTTGTTGTTAAAAATTCTTTATTTCGCTAGGCGAGTTTTTACTAGCTAATTACTTTTCAGTCTTGTGTATCTGATATCTAACTTCAATCAGCCTAACAAAAATCGTCTGGATGCAGTTAATATTAAAAATTTACTCACAGTTGCTGTTCTTGGTATTTTATGTCACTGCACTAGTAAAACTTAACTATTAAAAGGCTTTTATTTAGCGATAATTTGTTTAAATCGACCGTAAATTATAAAACGTGTGTTTACAAACAGGTCTCACAAACAAGTCCCTTTTTTTGTTGTTAATTATTATTAAAATTATTAAAATTTTTGAAATCCGCTCCGTTGTCCGCGAATTTTAATAAAATGGAAAAAGAGTTTTTGGAAGAGAAATCACGCAGCGAAATCAAAGAGCGCTTGGATTCTGTGTACGGTGACCGTTCTCCTTCGATGGCAACTGTCAAAAATTGGTTTAATGAATTTCAACGTGGCACGCCTAGGTGTCTCGAAAATGGCTACCACGGAGAAAAACGTGACAAAGCTCCACGATCTTGTATTGGCAGACCGCCGGCTGAAGGTGCGCAAGATAGCTGACACAGTAGGCATCTCAAAAGATCGCGTAGGTCATATCCTGCATGAAATTTTGGGCATGAGAAAGCTGTCGGCGCGATGGATCCCGCCTTTACTCACTTCAGGCAATAAGCGCAACCGTGAGACCACTTCAGAGCAGTGTTTCATGCTATTTAAGTGCGACCCAAAGGAGTTTTACGTCGTTTCATAACCGTCGACGAAACAATGAATCACTGTTATATACCAGAAACCAAGGAACAGTCAAAAGAGTGGACAGCACCCGGCGAACATGCTCCGAAGGACGCGAAGACTGTATAATCGGCCGGAAAGGTGATGGCCAGCATTTTCTGGGATTCACAAAGTGGGATCTACATCGACTACTTAGAGAAGGGCAAAACGATCACAGGGCCCTAGTCTGCCGAATTATTGGGCCGATTCGACGCCGAATTGAAGAATAAACGACCCCATTTTCTCAAAGAAAAAATGCTCTTCCACCATGACAACGCACCGGCTCACATCTCCGCCATCGCCATGTCCAAATTGGTCGAGTTGTTGCCCCATCCACCGTTTTCTCTAGATTTGGCCCCGTGCGAGCACTATGTGTTTCCAAACTTGAAAAAGACACTCGCTGGGCAGAAATTTAAGTCGAATGCGGAGGTCGTCGCCGCCACGGAAGCCTATTTTGCAGACCTCGATAAAAGTTACTGGTGCCACTTCGGTATGCGGTCTACCGTCTAATATGTGGTCTACGGCAATTTAGCTGATTCGGCATGCGGTCTACGTACAAAAACAAATTAGAGAAACTATTACAAACATTACTATTTTATTATATAGAAGCAGTACGTAAAGGTCGTGGTTACAGAATGGGGAATAAAGAAATCAAAGTATTGTGTTATGCAGACGACGCCGCATTAATCGCCGAGACAGAAGACGATCTCCAAAGATTAACACACATCTTTAATACAACAGCCAAGAAATACAATATGATAATATCAGCAGAAAAAACCAAATGTATGACAACATCTAAATACCCACTACGATGTAAAATCGAAATTGATGGGAAAATAATAAAGCAGGAAGCAAGGTTTAGATATCTGGGAATTGATATAACCAGTTACGGAGATGTTGAAGAGGAAGTACGACAACAAAGCTTAAAAGCAAGTAAAGCGGCGGGATCTCTTAATGACACAATCTGGAAGAACAAACACTTAAGACAAGACACAAAAGCAAGAATCTATAAAGCAGCAATTAGACCTATATTAACATACACGGCGGAGACAAGGCCTGACACATCTAAAACGAGACGACTACTAGAAACAACAGAGATGAAAATACTCCGACGAATATCAGGGAAAAGTCTGTTGGATAGGGAGAGGAGCGAAAACATAAGAAGATCATGCAATATAGAAGACATAAATGGATGGGTGACAAAACGGAAACAGGAGTGGAACGAACACATTAGTAGAATGGCAGAGGATAGGATAGTACGAATAGCACGAGATAAGTCACCAAATGGACGAAGAAGTATTGGCAGACCAAGAAAAAGGTGGTGCGATAACCTAAACAATTTAGGAGGATAATATTGAAGAAGAAACAGGCTTTAAAGCCTACATACAAGAAGGAAGAAGAAGAAGAAGACTATTTTATTATTACTAACAGCTTCACTGTTCAATTGGTAATTATACAAAGAGTCTACATTCTACCACATCCAATACTATTTTAATATTAAATATCATGCAACCGCAGTAAATATCGGTTTTTGCCTGAAAGGAGGAAGACCTAACCCTTCGGTCCAAACCCAACTTACGGGTATTAGAGTGAGAGAACCGCAGGGCAGGAGGTATTTGACCGCTGCGCGCAATCACAACCCACCCTTTTTATTATCACTAAACGGTCTTTTCAGCGTTTTAAATTAACACTCAAGGCCCATTTCGTTGATTTAAGTTTATATAGGCAACCCAAATTACACGCCGCTAATCCTCGGTTCGGGATTTAGACAGAATAACACGTGAAGTGTGAAGTAAAGCACAAGTATGACAAGTAAAGTAAAGTATAAATATAAATAATAAATAAAAAGTTTGTAATAGTTTCTCTAATTTGTTTTTGTACGTAGACCGCATGCCGAATCAGCTAAACTGTCGTAGATCGCATATCAGACGGTAGACCGCATACCAAACTAGAAACTCTGCCGTAGACCGCATACCGAAGTAGCACCAAGTTACTTTTCAGACAGGTTAAAGAAGTTGGAGCATCGCTGGGTCAAGTGTATCGAGCTGTAACGAGACTATGTAGAGAAATAAATTGCCACTTTTCCAAAATCTTCCTTTTTATTTTGTAGGCTAAGTACTTATCGGACTACCTACATACTACTACCCCTTTGTTTATTTCATAGTGCGGAATATTTCAGAATTTTTATTAGAATACTGTAGAATAGGAATTATAATGAATTAGAGGTAGATAGTCTGCTGGGAACACTAGAAACAATTTTCTGTTTTTAAACTCTGGCACAAAGGTGCAAAGATCAACAATTAGACAAATTCGTGTGTTTTATAGATTTTGAAAAGGAGTTAGATCGGATGCAGCACAAGGCCTCGAAAGAAGGATTGTTGTCACCCATGTTGTTTAACCTCTACTGGGAGGTAATATTTGCGAACGCTTTATCGCAATCTCAAGAAGGTATCAGGATAGACGAACAAAGAGTAAATAACATCTGCTATGCAGATAATACTGGTTTAATGACTGACTCGGACCATAGTCTCCAGTTTCTGTGAAATAGGGTCAGTGGTGAAAAAATTGGGATAAAGGTCAATAGGTACTACAAAAAACAAAGTTATGAAAATATCAAAGAACAAAAATTTACCCGTTCCAATATTTTAGAAACACCAACAGCTTGAATACGTAAAAAAATACAAATATCGCGGCTTATTTATTTTATTTACCATACGGCTTAAGTACATTACAGAATATACATATTTAGATTTATGCATTATACAATGCATCACAAACAGATGTCAAACAGGTGTATGCTCTGTGAGGGCAGTCCTGAACAATGTGACTGATCGTCTGTCTTGCAGCGCCGCAGTCACAAAAAGGCGAGGGAAGTTTACCCCATCGGTAGAGGAAGTCCGCGCATCTTCCACAGTTTGTTCGAATTCGATTGTAAGGGCTGCCCAAATCTTACGGGGACGTTCAAATTCGCTAGGTTTTCCTATGATGTCCGGTAGACTATGGTAATGCGGATCTGTCTTACTTTCACGATCTTCTCTCCATCGTGTACTTAAGTCAAAGTTAGATTGCTGCAGCGCTTGAGCAGATTGTCGAGGGGGTAACCTGGATCGGAGACGGTTTCCAAGAATATCGGGGATGTCGTTGTGGACTAGAAGCTGACGACTGTCCATTATTTTGTTATATTCTTTAATCAATGCATGTTCGCGGCGTAGGTTGGGTGGTACTCTATTACTAGGTAGGTAGCCACATTGTACGGGTGGGCTTAATTGTGCCTGTTATCATACCCATAGCACGGTTTAGTTGGGTGTCGACCAGGTGGGTGTGCCTGCTATTTAGCCACATTGGTGCACAGTATTCTGCCACCGGGTATATCAGGCCAAGAACAGAGGATTTTAAAGTTGATGCTGTGGACCCACATGTAGTGCCGCAGAGTTTCTGTATTATATCGTTGCGTGTTTTTAATTTTGTTTGCTGCTGTTTTCGTCAGGTGTTCTCTGAATGTGAGCGTTCTGTCTAGAGTAACCCCAAGGTATTTCGGGTATTTATTGTGTTTCAACAGCTTGTTATTAAAATGCACTCGCAATTATGTTTGCTAGCTTGTTGTCGAGCTGATACTTTAGTTTTTGTAGTACTTGGTTGTAATCTCCATTTCTTAAGGTACTCGCTGAGAATGGATATGGATAAGTCATTCGTGAGAGTGATTTCTGTAGTTTCTAAAGACTGGTGGCTTGTTACAGGGGTCCAGTCGTCAGCATATCCAAACTTAAAAGTCAGCATATCGAGATTCGGTTTCAGGCATGTCAGCAATATAGAGGCTTAAAAGTAAAGGGGCAAGGACAGAACCCTGTGGAAGGTCATTGTTAAGTTTCAGCTGTCTACTCATCTCCTTTCCCATTATAACCTGAAACGCTCTGTTTGTCAGCATGTTGTCAATTAGGTTAATTATCTTTCTGCAGGGGATAATACGGGCCAGTTTACAATATATTAATCCCTGTCTCCAAACAGTATCATATTCTGCTGTTAGATCTATAAATACTAATACTGTCTTCGCGGCTGCTGGTTGAACAATCAACTTGATTATAAACAAGAAGTAAGAGCAAGAATAGAGATAGTCCGGCAAGGCTTTATCCAAATTAAAAGCTTAGTTTGTAACAGTAGTATTAATAATCAGTCTTAGATATCGTTTTCTGCATTGCTGTGTATGGTCGAGACTATTGTATAGAACAGGGATCTGGATGATCAACATAATGCTAATGAACAAGTTAGAAGCCTTTGAACTCGCGGTTTATAGAACGATCTTAAAAATACCTTGGACACCACCACACCACCAACGAATAGGTACAGATAGGGGGCTACTAAAGAATATCAAGGTTAAAATAGATAGCTAACTAGGACACATAATGAGAAATGAGTGAAAATACATTAAAAATATCAGTGACTGGACTGGTTTTGATTCGACATCTTTGTTTAGAGCCGCTTTTCTCGGAGATAGATTTACCAGTGTAGTCGCTAACCTCTACTAATAAAGCCAGCAACTCAAGAAGAAGTTAAATACATAATATGTGTATTATATTATATATTTTAATTTCTTTATTTACATTTGCATTGAATTATGACAGCGTCTGTGCGAGGTTGCTTTTTAAATGATGTACAAGTTAAGTTTGTTTTATGTTTTGCTTTTATTCTGACCAAATGGCACTGTTTTTTATTATTGATAACCCGATACGCAATTAATCTAATATCCTCAAAATGTTGGATTGAAGAACAATTTAAAAGTAAAATTCAAAATTGTTGACATTTATGTGCAGTCAGGCAGAAATACCTAGACCAGAAAGAAATAAATTAAACCATGGTTTTTGGTGCAATAAGTGTATCCCATATGCTTCGGTACTTTTTGAAGGACTGCGAGTACCCGTCTGAATCGTATCTTAGATTATGTAGTTTTGGGCTGATCAAATGCCAGTTAAAAGTGCCGTAGAATAAATTATAGTAGGGGAGCGAAGTATGCTAAATGTGCAGTGACTCGAGCGCTTTGGGGACCTATTGGGTTGTGAAGAGTAGGTTCTAAAACCAAAAAAAGTTAAGTAAAGTAAAGTTAAGTAAAGATTATAGCGCCATCTATCCATTTGAAAAAATGTTTTGAATAAAAGTTGCTTATTTTTAAGTAAAGAATCCAAATCTGGAGTAAAAATTTAGGGCTCCTTTGTAAGATTTTAAAGTAACCCCCCACTCCACCTTCGGGGTGGTCGTGTTCGGTACTATTCGATAGAGTTTTCAAAAATATTGATTAAGTGTATTTTGCAGTTTTTCGATTTAATGTTTATTTTGCGAAATATCGCGGGATTTGTATTTAAAATTTTAAATTTACCCCCACCCCTGTCCGTGGGGGGTCATGTTTGGTATCATTCGATAGATTTTTGAAACATATTGAACATGTATTTTTTTGTTTTTCGATTTAAAATTCATTTCGCGAATTATTCTCTTTTTTTGTGAAACTTTTTAACTCACCCATTTCCTTACGCCCCGCTCAAATCGTGAGATTTCAGAAATATACACTGTTTTGCATGCCCTTACATGTCCTTAACTTACCTTATCTTAATCTGACAATTTCGAGTATTTTTAAGGATAGATTTTTTTCGGGCCCCCCTTAACGAACTCCCCTGTGTTAAGAGCTAATATATGGTAGAGGTACATCTGCAGGGCACCAGCTTTCTCCCCATATGATAATCTGACACGCTCGAGTAACTGCAAAATTCCCCTCTTGGGCTCCCATACCATTAGAAATAATAATAAATAAATAATAAAATTACTTTATTTAATTTTCAAAACACTATTTCAATTTTAAAAATAGAGACAGCCTAGAATAAGCACAGGCTTCGCGCTAGTCTACGGTACCGTCTACTTTACCAAATTTTTTTCTAATTTATTATCCTATTTTTGTGGTTTGTCCTAGATTTTATTAATAATTTTAAGAACCAAGAAGATATTTGATTTTGTTTGCGTTACCATTTATTTTCACACCATAACTTTTTTAATAAGTAATAAAACTTTAGAGTGTATAAAGAAGGAAAAATATACTCCTGGAGCTAACTTTTTGTATATTTACAACTCTTGGGATGCTATTTTTACTTTCTTGACGTTATAAACATGTAAAACAAACTAAAAGCGTACAGTTTAACAGCGTTTCAGTAAATTTTATAGCTCGCCACTAGTATTTTAGAGGTAAGAAAATAACGGTTAGATTGACCATTAACAGTTGAACTACATCGTTGTAATCCGCAATACCGGACGGAGGTCACAAATTGTACTTAAATAACGCAAATAAAACCTGATTTACGATTTGTTTTTGCACAAAAATTTAATTGAGCGTAAACTGAGATTGGAGAGATTTCAACCTATCTTAAAGCATTAAGAAGGTTTGTCAACGGATATACACATAAATTTATGATTTGGTTGATTATCTGTTCCATTGTCTGAAATCACAGAAACAATGTTGTGAAAAATATTATATTTACTCACAGACACAAATGTATGGTCCTTTTCACAGGCATTTTTCAGTGCGTCACAAGTGAGAGAAAAAAAAGTAAGTCCGTGATAATACACATTTATAATATGACATTTTAGTTAAATCTGACAGTGGCAGTTGTCAGAATCGTAATCAGCCAATTATGAAAAGGGTATTGCAGTATAACTCATTTATTTCAAATTTAGTATAAAAACAAATCAATTGTGTTTATTGCATTTATAAAATGGTATTTTCTTTGATTTGTATAGTCTTATAAATTGTACAGTATAGTCCTACAATATATAATTCGTAAATTATTTTTTGTTCGATCATAGCGCCATCTATCAACAGCTAGAGTAAATGTTAGAAATGACTGTAATCACGGAAGTACGTTTTTTCTGTCACTTCAAACTTAATGCGTTAGAAAGAAATCGACAAACTGTGACGCACTGAATAGTGCCTATGAGAAAGAGATTATCACAGATACAAATGTGAAAAAAATTAAGCTCATTTTCATAGTTGATTTTTTCGTGAACAGAATGTTTCGATAAAATACTTACTTTTTGAGTTATTTGCGAAAAACATGTTCTTTTTTGTTCAAAATAAACATATTCACTCGCAAATAACTCTGAATAAAAGTATTGACTTAGGCAAAAAAAAAAACTATATAGAACAAAAGTTGCTTAGAATTAGTCAGTTTATCCAAATCCAATTCCAGACTTATTTTGGATGTATATTTTTCCACCCCTAAAGAGGGTGTATTTGAAATTTTTGTAAAATGGAAGGGATGTAGAAGTGTACATTTTTTCTTATATAATAATAGATACTTTCTATATAGAATAGATACGACTTATCTGCAAATTTTCCTTATTCCTGTATTTTTTTTGAGGTTTTCGTGAAGTTTTGAGTTCTTTGATCGGGCTAGTGGTTTTACTCCTTAACATGGTGTGTTTTAACAGAGACCAAACTACATTAACAATAAAAATTAAGTTAGCAAAAGTTTAAAAACAGAAAGCCACACAACGTAAACAGTTTTTATCGACACCTATAATAGTTATTTGTCGACCAGGTAAGCGGTATGCACAGCGCAAGATAAGAGAGATGAGATTGTTTAATGGAGGCTCTGTGATGTTTTGGGATGAAATTTCCTTAAGAGTAAGTACGGATTTGATATCTACGTGGAGACTCTTTAAATAGCTTAGGTAAATTACACAGATTTTTTCTTTGAACACTCTGTTCCTTTCAAACTATAATATAATTATATACATATTAGAATATACAGTATGTCCCTGTAAGTTGTATCCATATGGAAAACTTTTTTATTATTAATTTTACGAAAAAAAGTTATTCTTTATAAAAAGCTCTGCATGGTCCAAAACCTAAGAATTAACCATCAAATATCAAATTTTTTGAATATTATACGAGGTATGTCAAAAAGTTTGAATTTCACTCAAGAGTAAAGGAGCTTTATTTTTCGTAATATTGGAAATTGCTATTATGAAAAGTTGTTTGGAATTAAAAACTATATTCTAATTAGCAATTACATCCTTCTAATTGAAATTTTTTTTTGAGAAATTATGGTTAACTATCATTAATTTTTCAGTTATTTCAATTCTGATAACTCTTTTATTATTAATTTTACGAAAAAAAGTGATTCTTAAAAAAAGTTCTACATGGTCTAAAACTTAAAATACAACTATCTTATATCAAATTTTATCAATTTTATACGAGGTATGTCAAAAAAGATAAATTTAGATCAAAAGTAAAGTACCTTTATAGTTCAGAATATTTCAATTAGAAGGATGTAATTACATACTGAAACATAGTTTTTAATTCTAAATAACTTTTCATAATAACAATTTTCGATATTGTGAAAAATAAACGTATTTTACTCTTGAGCGAAATTCATATTTTTTGACATACCTCGTATAAAATTGATAAAATTTGACAAAAGATGGTTGCATTTTAGATTTTAGACCATGCATAACTTTTTATTGAGAATCACTTTTTTTCGTAAAATTAATAATAAAAGAGTTATCTGAATTAAAGTAACTGAAAATTATCTTAGTTTTCCATAATTTTTCAAAAAACAAATTTTTCAATTAGAAGGATGTAATTGCATACTAGAATACAGTTTTTAATTCCAAATAACTTTTCATAATAGCAATTTTCAATATTGTGAAAAATAAAGCTACTTTACTCTTGAGTGAAATTCAAACTTTTTGACATACCTCGTATAATATTCAAAAAATTTGTTATTTGATGGTTAAATCTTAGGTTTTTGACCATGTAGAGCTTTTTATAAAGAATATCTTTTTTCCGTAAAATTAATAATAAAAAAGTTTTCCATATGGATACAACTTACAGGGACATACTGTATAATATTATATAGGAAATAATTTAATCTTAGTGGTACGATAACACATGGCCTCCTCACGTATCGCATGTCGTCAGTTAAAATACATATTAAAGAGTAATACCGTCTACACTACATTCACAATCAAGATGCAGTAGAAATAAACAAACCAAGACACGTTAAATGCTACTAGGAGCACTCATGAATCATAATTTACAATGTATATACATTGTAAATCTCAAATCATGATTTTCAAAGTTTATACATTGTAAATTATGATTCGGGAATGCTTCTAGTAGCATTTAATATGTCTTGGTTTGTTTATTTCTACTGAATCTTGAATTTTAATTTATTATAGTTTAATCTTATTAAAGATATTAGAGAAATTTAAAAATAAAATGTTCACAAAATATAAGACTACAACATAATATTGATTTATTTTTTTTTTGACCCACCTTTGTGCCTTTTTCTCCCAACAGAGTGTCTCAAAACACATGTTAAACTACAAAACCGTCTATTTTATTTGTTTCTTAAGATATCAGGGGCATTCACAAAACAAAAATATTCAAAAAACATAAGACTACAGTATGATTGCGACATATACTCATATTTGTACCTCGTCCTTCCCACAGGATGTTTCAAACATAAGAAAAACATTTCTTTTCTTCCAACCGAAATAAGTAGAAAAAGAAGTTGAGTAACACTTTGCACAACTGTGTAAAAACTAAATAAAAATCTAGAATAATAAAAAAATAGCGGAATCCGTTAATCTCTTTATGAAAAAATCAACTATGAAATAGAACATAATTTCTATAATATCTCTAACTTTTGACGAGCAGTTTATTTTATATCACTTACCCAAAAATTTAACGTAGTAGTGAAATCAACTTACCTGAAAATAAAAAATAAAAATGAATAATATATTACATTAGTTTTTATTTTATTTATTTTATTTTAAACAGAAATTTTATTGATACTGGACTTCCATTACAATATAGGCTATTGATTATATTCAAAATAAGATAGCTAAAAGGAACTACAACGTTAACGGGGTTTTATTATTTCACATGGTCAATGGATATCTATATATGAAAAAACCGTGGAGTGCCACCATTTAAAGCGGTGCGTTTTTGAGAAATGGCTGAATTAGTCCCTGGGCACATGTTACATTAGGGTGAGTTCCATGCACTTTTGGTACAAACATTCCTACATAAAAATTGTTCCTGGTTAAATTTCTTATCTAAATATCACTTTTTAAAGTAAAGGATACTTTTTTTTACAAAAATATATTCAAAAGAAAAAGCACAAAGGAACCCAAAAGAAAGAAATTTTGTTTTTTGTCCCATAACTTTTGTCCTCGAGGATATAGGTATAGACATTGCTCTACAGAAAAAAAACCTACATATTTCTTATTTAAAATGTTGTTTAGTAGAGGTAATTAGAATTTATAGTTTTCGAAATATGATTTTTCAAAGTTCGCCACTCACAGCAATTTTGGGCAATTTTCCTTATTATTTCGGAAATATTGTGCTGTAACCTTTTTCTACGTAACTTTAGGTATATGAAATGGTACACGTAGTAGAAATAGAAATCAATTGCCTTTAAAATGGTCTACTGTGTATCGTTGTACGACTTTTTTTTAAAGAGATTCTGGTTTTTCAAGGTTTTATACTTTTAACGATTTTTATAATATAATATAAAAATAAAATAATATTATTATATAATATATTATAATATATTATATAATAATACATTATATATAGTATATATAATATAATATTATATTATATATTATATGATACCTAATATAAAAAAAAATATTATTTTTTACATTTTTTACGATTATTTTTAAAATTTCTCATTATAACTTTTTTTCTTCTACATTTAGGTATATATTATATTATATAATAATAAAAGCTTATTTTGTTTACTTTAAAATGGTGTATCACAAAACATTCTAGGATTATTTTTAAATAAGATATTATTTTTCAAAATGTAATAAGTACTTGCAACGATTTTTGATTTTAGTATTTTTTTTTTAATTTCTCATTATAACTTTTTTTTCCTGTACATGAATATACTCTATATTGCTCAGTAAAGAGAGCCTGCTTTCTGTTCTTTAGAATGGTGTATCATCTATATTTAAATAATGGAAACCGAGTGATTCTTTGATATTTTTTACCTGTATTATTTAAAATTATTTCTTTTACAAAAATTACATAAACATTAGTCTTAGAAAACATCACTTTAGTTAAAATTATTTAAACGTTGACCTTTAAAAAATTTTCAAAATCAAAGTCCATCTCTTCGTTAGCATTAGCTTCAATATCTTCCTCTGACACCTCAGTTATCTTAGAGTTCCCACAATTAGTACCCATGCACATGCACCCTTTTCAGAATATTAAACAACTAATTCCTATTTTCCTACAACCGCAGATTTTGGTACATCCTTTGGTACAATTACATGCTATTTTTTCAAGCAAAGCTTGTGGTGCAAGAGCTTTGACAGCAAATATTGAAATTAATCCAGATTTTGAAGTTTGCCCGGCCGAGTCAAATGGATCGAAAGTATTACCTATAAAAAAGAAGATTTAATCATAACACACAATCACATAAAAAAGTTATAATGAGAAATTTAAAAAATAATCCAAAAATCAAAAATCGTTGTAAGTACCTACTTATTACATTTTGAAAAAGCATATCTTATTCAAAAATAATCCTGGAATTTTTTATAAGACTTATAAAACAGAATAAGCTTTGATTTTTATTATACATATAATATATACCTAAATGTAGAAAAAAAAAGTTATAATGGGAAAGTTAAAAAATAATCGTAAAAAATATAAAAATTCGTTAAAAGTATAAAATCTTGAAAATGATAACCTCTTTAAAAAAAGTCGTACAACATTATACAGTAGAACATTTAAAGGTAATTGATTTCTATTCCTCTTACATGTACCATTGCATATGCCTAAAGCTGCGTAGAAAAAAGTTACAGAACAATATTTGCGAAATAACAAGGAAAATTGCCCAAAATTGCTGTGAGTGGCGAACTTTGAAAAATCATATTTCGAAAACTTTAAATCCTAATGACCTCTACCAAACATCATTTTAAAGAAGAAATATGTAACTTTTTTTTTCTGTGAAGCAATGTCTATACCTATATCCCCGTGGACAAAAGTTATGGGACAAAAAACAAAATTTCTTTCTTCGGGGTTTCTTTGTGCTTTTTCTTTTGTATATATTTTTGTAAAAAAAAGTATCTTTGACTTTCAAAAGTTATATTTGGATAAGAAATTTAACCAGGAACAATTTTTGTGTAGACGTATATGTACCAAAAGTGCATAGAACTCACCCTAATGTAACCTGTGCCCAGGGACTAATTCACCCATTTCTCAAAAACGCACCCCTTTAAATGGTAGCACTCCGCGGTTTTTCATATATGGAGATTCATTGACCATATCAAATAATAAAACCTCGTTAACGTTGTAGTTCCTTTCTATAGTACATAATCAATAGCCTAATATAAGATGTACCATTATTAACGTCACATGTCTGTTATTTTTCTTTAAATAATTATTTTATGCCTAAATTTGTTTTCCTAAATTTCTATTTTGTTTTACTATTTTTTTTTTCTAAAATAACAAGTAAGTCTTCTGCTTAGTCATTAATCTTTAATTTAAATTTTCATTTATTTCAGTTCTAGTCCAATTTAGTTTCTGTATACACTCGGTATTCAAACTCTTAACTAGCGACACAAAGTTTATTCGTCTGTTGGCAACTTTGACATCAGTCTGTTAGGGTAGGGGATATCTTTTGTCTATTTACAGTAAAATTTTAGTTAATAAAATAACTCAAAAAGTGACTTACTGAAAAAGCTCTATTCGCGGTGTGCAAGTACTTGGAAGGGGAAACGAGAAACGACCCTGCGCGAGTCGCGGAGAAATATTGCAACTATCTTAAATAATTCATATTGTCAATTGATATTCTTTCAATGAAGCAGAAAAATTATATATTGCTCCACAATATTGATATGATATGCAATTATTATATAAAGGTAAATTTAATTAATTTTATTTTGCTTGCAGTACTGCATTTTAATAACTAATTTTATTTACTACATACAATTGTTGACGTTTTCATAACATAACCTGAATCTTATTTTTTCTTCTTATTATTTTTTTTGGACTATGGCCTTGACAATTATCCAGTAACCAGGACTAATAATAATTGGCCAATATAATTAAAAGTGCGAATTTTAGTATAGAGCGTAGAAATAGGGGTCGCTTTGCCGAACTTGCACGGTCCCAATAGAGCAATAGATGCTTAGCATTAGTCAGTTTATCCATCTCTGGACTTTTTTTTGAACGTGTTTCTTCACCCCCGAGAAGCAGTGGCTTTCACCCCCCAAGTGAAAGCACACAATGACACAAGTCCAAAAGTGACGGTAAGAGGACTCTAAATCCAAATTTTGATGCCGTTCGGAGGGGGCACGTAAAACAACACGAGATCACAGAACTGACCTATACTCTGTTTTTAAACCAGGAGGAGTAATTCAAATTTACCGCGCCATAATGTTTGTTGAAAAAGCGTTTGACAGAGTACGCCACGATAGGCTAAGAGACATTCTTGAAAGAAAAGACATAGATAATAAAGATCTGCGAATAATTCTCAACTTATATTGGAATCAGAAAGCTAACATCAAAATAGAAAACGAGATATCAGAAGCAATAGAAATACGTAGAGGAGTAAGACAGGAATGCATTTTGTCACCACTGCTATTTAATGTATATAGTGAAAGCATCTGTCAGGAAGCCCTTTTGCAAGCAAATGAAGGAATCGTAATCAATGGAGAGGTTGTAAATAATATTCTATACGCAGACGACACTGTACTAGTTGCAAGAACAGTAGAAGAATTACAACTATTACTTACAAACATAAATATTGCTTGCAACAATTATGACATAAACATTAATATCAAAAAAACCAAGTATATGGTCTTCAGTAAAATCATGACACAACCAGCACATATTAGTATAAACGGCATTCAAATTGAAAAAGTATCAAGTTATAAATACTTGGGAACTTTAATAAACGAAACTGGAGACCAAACAATGAAATAAAAAGACGTATCGAAATTGCCAGGGCCACCTTCATAAAGATGAGAAAATTCTTCTGCAACAGAGATATAAGCATCCCTCTACGATTAAGAATGCTAAGTGGCTACGTATTTAACACGCTATTATACGGTGTAGAGGCCTGGACTCTCAAACAGAATAACATAAAAAATATTGAAAGTTTCGAGATGTGGTGCTACCGTCGAATGCTGAAGATAAGTTGGGTTGAAAGAGTCACAAATTTTGAAGTAATACGAAGGATAGGAAGAGACCCAGAAATTTTATTAACGATAAAACGAAGAAAACTCGAGTATTTGGGTCACCTGATGAGAGGTCATAAATACGCATTACTTCAAAATATAATGCAAGGAAAAATAGAAGGAAAACGGAATCCAGGCCGTAGAAGAATGTCGTGGATGCAGAATTTGAGAGAGTGGTTTGGCTGCACCACTAATGAACTCCTTAGGTCAGCTGTAAACAAAGTCAGGGTAGCCTTGATGATTTCCAATCTCCGATAGGAGTGGCACAAGAAGCAGAAGAATGCTTGTTTGTAATTGGTCCAACCTCAGACAAGTTTATTCCATTGTTATGAAATTTTGACACTATTGACATTTATGAAATTTTCACACTATTGGCATTTCATAGGTTAATTAAGTTATATCGGCGATTTTTTGTATTTTCTGCGTTAGTCCTTTAATTTTTTTATTTTTAGTCTGTGTTTGAATAAAAAAACAGCAACTGTTGTATTTTGTTGAACTATTTAGCGAAGTATTAGTATAATATAATATTTATGGATTACCATTGAAGGCCGAAATGATCAACAAAAAAAGAAGATGTATTTGGTGATTTTTCTAGTGACTTTTTTATATGTAAATTTGTTTCTTTAGTTTACTCCTTCTGATTTAAAAACAAAGCACAATTTTGATAATTATAAGTTTAACTAACGAATATTATGGATGTTTAAAGTGGTGTAAACTTGTCAATTTATTCGAAGAATAGCATAATGATAATGAACGAATAACTTATTTTGAGTTTGTTGAGCTTATAATAAGTCTTATGTGACGTTGGTGAAACGTAGAAGTTTCAATTTTACTGACAGAATAAGCTTATTCGTCTACTAGATTATAAATATGAATATCATTGGAGTAATATTTCAAAACCAATTTCAACATGTTAAACTAATCAATCTATGTTCACCATTTGAAGTTTCAATTTTTGTCGACAAAATTTTATACTGGTCTATTGGAATTTGTCTGTTTTACATATTATGTCAATTATCATTTGCGTTAATGTTAAAGGGTGTTTTAATTTCATGCATGTATTTAATTTAATTCGGTCCGGTAAAGGGCATACTGTGCTTTAAAAAGGGATGCGTTCTCATTATCATCGTATTTTCGAAAATACGATTTAATTAGTAACTCCGATTGGTTTGTGATAATCAAAGGAAATTATAGGCGACTTTTATTTTACAACAATATCTGATTTAAAGAGGTTACCAATTATTTTGCATTAATTAATGAGAAATAATTCTAATTCTAGGCAATAATCATCATCATCATCTGTGACCACTGACAGCTCATGGAGGGCCATGGTCCAAGGGCGGATCCAGGGAGGGGGCCATGGGGGCCATGGCCCCCTCCGAGAATTTAACAAAATATAAATTTAAATATTTGCAGTTCAAATGTTTTTAATTTCAAACACATATATATGTATAAAATAGGGGATAAATATGTTTTCTGGACTAGAATTGAAAAAAGGAAGAAACGGAAGCTTCAAGTATTACTTGGGTTTTTTATAAATCAAAATGTTGATAATTTTATAAAGTGCTAATTGTTAGAAGGTCCTTGACAGCCATTAAAATCATATAAATTTCCATATTCTATACACACAAAGAATAAAAAAGAAATGAAGCGTTACTTGGGTCACTAGCACTTAGAACAAAGGAGTTGGTTGGTATTTTCGCACAGTCAAAAAGAATTGTTTTACAAGCATTGTGTTTTATTTTTCTAATGAAAAATATGGTCAAAATAACGAAATGACAGCCCAAAGTCTTTTCACGAAACCTTTAACATCTTTCGCCAAACTCATGAGCAAAAACGGAGCCATATAAAGCCATGAAAAAACATCATACCACAAGGAGTGCGTTCAGGTTGAGCTGGATTTTCTACAAAGTTATCGCAACCCTCAAAAGTCAGTCATTAACCAGATAGACTCTCAGAGGTCTAAACAGATACAAAAAAAAATAAAAATAGACTACGACCAATAGTAGGGTGTATAGTGTTCTTATCTTTGGTGGACAAAATATTCCTCTAGAGATCATCGTGATGATGGCCTTCTGCTTCTTGACGAAGATGCTATCCACAGCATCTTCCTGAACAACATACATTAGTAGCACTAGTCAAAATCAATTAATAACATGTTGTGGTGAAAAAATAATTGAACAAATAATAAATCAGGTTCAAAATGCACATTATTACTCTGTCTGTCATATTTGACGAAACGACCGACGTATCCCACGTGGAACAGCTTTCTCTAAATTTGAGATACATACACAATAACAACATTCGTGAAGACTTTGTCAAGTTCATTGACGCTTATGAGAACCTAAAAATAATTAGTGAGAATCAAGAAAGAGGGAAAGAACAATGTCTGACAGGAGAAGCATGGGAAAAATAGTATTAAACTTGTTGAAAGAACTGCACTTGCGGATCCGAAGAAATGTGTAGGAATCGGTACTACGGTAGGAATGGTGAATTTTAAGGCACTTCTCACACACGGTAAAAGTGTGTGAAAAATGTTTTAAAACTCACCATTGTAACCCTAATTTTTAACAATTACCCCACGTACCTCCGGTACCTCTCACCAAAAACAGTTCATGGCCCCTCCCGAAAATCGGTCCTGGATCCGCCCTTGCATGGTCGCCCGTTAGTTGAGGTTTCTAGGATCTAAAGTTTTACATACATACACACGCATATACATAACTCCTCAAAACGATCAACCTTTTTTATTTAAAAAAGTTTGTCTTCTTTGAGACGATCATTTCAGTGTCATGAATATTTTGCTTCCTCGAGTATACTTGACCATGTTTTTCTTTCCTGGGCTCCTTTTTCACATTCTCGTATTCCTAGTTCTTTTAAATCCTGGTTAATACCATCAATCCATCTCTTTCTGGGCCTACTTCCTAGCCTCTTCCCGTTTAATTCTTTTCTAAGTACTGTTTTTATATTTCTCTTATCATCTGTCCGTTGCACGTGTCCCAACCAACTCAATAATTTCCTTCGTATTCCTTTTGTGATAGTCGGTCTATTAAATGTTATATTTATTTGGTGGTTCATTTCAACACGCAAATCCACATTGTTCTGTATAGGTCAATATATTCTTCTTTTTATTGCCCATCTAAAATGTGGTTCCTCTTGTTCACTAATCAAAAACCATGTTTCTGATGCATACGTTACTACAGGTCCCATAACTGTTGTTTATATTTTTATTTTTAAGCTAATATACTTATTGTATATTAATTTTGGTTTATTAAGATTCTGTAGACTGTAGGTAGATGTAGAAGAATTTGTTTACAAGTGAAATTCTCGCTGTTACCTCATCACGGTTTTTATTTTCTTTTGTAACTATTGATCCTAAACGTTTAAAATGGTCTACTCCTTCAAAGTTTTGTCCGCTTAAAGATATACAGTATGTCCCTGTAAGTTGTATCCATATGGAAAACTTTTTTATTATTAATTTTACGAAAAAAAGTTATTCCTTATAAAAAGCTCTGCAAGGTCCAAAACCTAAGATTTAACCATCAAATATCAAATTTTTTTGAATATTATACGAGGTATGTCAAAAAGTTTGAATTTCAAAGAGTAAAGCAGCATTTTTCACAATATTGAAAATTGCTATTATGAAAAGTTATTTGGAATTAAGAACAGTATTCTAGTATGCAATTACATCCTTCTAATTGACAATTTTTTTTGAAAAATTATGGATAACTAACGTTATTTTCAGTTATTTTAATTCAGATAACTCTTTTATTACTAATTTGACGAAAAAAAGTGATTCTTAATAAAAAGTTCTGCATGGTCTAAAATCTAAAATACAACCATCTTATGTCAAATTTTGTCAATTTTATACGAGGTATGTCAAAAAATATGAATTTCGCTCAAGAGTAAAATACGTTTATTATTCACAATATCGAAAATTGTTATTATGAAAAGTTATTTAGAATTAAAAACTATGTTACAGTATGTAATTACATTCTTCCAATTGAAATATTCTGAACTATAAAGGTACTTTACTTTTGATCTAAATGTATCTTTTTTGACATACCTCGTATAAAATTAATAAAATTTGATGTAAGATGGTTGTATTTTAAGTTTTAGACCATCCAGAACTTTTTATTAAGAATCACTTTTTTCGTAAAATTAATAATAAGAGAGTTATCAGAATTGAAATAACTGAAAAAATAATGATAGTTATCCGTAATTTTTCAAAAAAAAAATTTTTTTTCAATTAGAAGGATGTAATTGCATATTAGAATATAGTTTTCAATTCCAAACAACTTTTCATAATAGCAATTTCCAATATTACGAAAAATAAAGCTACTTTACTCTTGAGTGTAATTCAAACTTTTTGACATACCTCGTATAATATTAAAAAAATTTGATATTTGATGGTTAAATCTTAGGTTTTGGACCATGTAGAGCTTTTTATAAGGAATAACTTTTTTCGTAAAAGTAATAATAAAAAAGTTTTCCATATGGATACAACTTACAGGGACATACTGTATAATGAGTTATTTTATTTGTACTTTTTGCTTAATCTTAGCTCTTCAATTTCGTAACGTTGATTTTGTTTATTCAACAGTTCCTGGAAATATTCTCGCCTAGTTTTAGCACTGCTTTTTCGTCTCAACCCTTTTTTTGCAATAATTTTGTTCTTGGTTGGAACCTGTTTTCTCAAGATTTATTTCCTTATATAATTATTTTAAAATAACGCAAAAGATGGAAAACATATTAAGTTGTGAGATAAAAAGAAATGAAACTAGTGGAGGTGCGAAATTTAGCAATCTGCTAAGACAGGGGTCACCAATTAGATTCCGGGACAGGGACAGGGTCCGTTTCGAAAATCTATGACATTTCCGGGGTCCGGATTTAATGCTACCTGTGTCTGATTGTTTTAATTTAATTTCTTTGAGGATTCTTGTTTAAAATTATCCCCTATAAATTAATCAGAAGGGTGCCTTGCAAATCTTTTGGACAGAAATTGTTCAATTATTTGTAACAAATCCAAAACATCACCTTTTTGCCCATGAAAATATGTTTTTAGCATTTTTGGGTCATCCTAATAAAAAAAGATCATCTCATTTTTTCTCAAAACTTGATAAATTTGGAGTTTTAAGCGATTTAAAATCTGAAAAATGCGCAAATTAGCATTTTCGAAGCTTGAACACTCATGTGTAAATTATTATTTTTGCGGTTGTCAAGTGCCTAAATTGAAGTTTAAACATTCAATTTCAAGATTCTGATGAATAATATACCGTTTTAATTATTTCAATTTATACCGTTGTTTTTATTGACTTGTTTAATTAGCACATTGACAACAATTAATTTAATAAATAAATAAATTATTAAAAAACTATGTTAATAGTAATTATAAAATTTTAATAAATGTCAAGTATTTTTCGCATAAGTACGTATAATATGTGTAAGTGCGACAGAGACGCATGATATAGTGCGACGCGCGGCGGTTTTAAGTCGAATGGAGGCGCATAATTAACAATTAAAAAACAACGGTCTACCTACATTGAAATAAGCCCCGACTACGCATAAGAAACTTGAAATTAAATGTATAAACAAGAGACCTTTTTTGTTTAAAGGTACCTAAAAAAAATCTAAAAATACATTTTTCGGTCCAAAAAGGTAATTTTGAATTTGTTTAAAAAAATTGTTCTTTCCTTGGGCCCCTTCTGATTTGTTTAAAGAAAGAAATTAAAAAAAAAAAAACCGAATCAGAAAATGTTTCATTCGGGAGCGACCTCACAACACATATGGAAAGGAAAACTAATAATATCTGATTGTTTTTTGGCCACTATTTGAACTGAGTTTAGTGCAACTGATTCTCATTAGGGAGTTGAGCAGAGGCGTGCGTTCCATGGAAGCGGGGGAAGCGCCGCTTCCCTATTTATTCGTCGATATAAGAAAATATATTATTAATTAATATTTAATAATAAAATTTTTTCCCTAATCCAAATAATCTACATATTACCTAGCCAATAGGCATTGAAAAATATTAAAAAATAATCGCGTACGAACGAACTCAATATGCACACAATTCAACTATTTAGTCCACTCCTGGCAGAAGCGCATCTCAAAATCGCCGCTTGTCATGCAGTTGTCCCTTTTAAAATTGGTCAGGGTTCAATGACCGCAGCCACTAGTCGCGCGAATTTTGGTATGCCATGGAAGCGCTCGTCGTATCGCCTTCCCGAAAGTGAGATGCTCCAACTGTTACTGCTGCTAAGGGGTGCTTAGGTATTACATACATTCGCTTAAAGAATATTTCGATTTAAATTTTTTGCAGAGATATTTCCTTTTACTAATCTTTTATTTGACATTTTACAGAAATCAAATGGTATTGCATTTTGTATAAGACAAATTGATGACTTTATTAATACGATAATTAAAAAAACGAGAGCAGTTTAAAAATATTTGGGATAAAACTGAACATATGGGGTTTGAACATGAAAGAAAAATAATGAAGATTGATAATTTTGGAGACAGAGAGACAGAGAAAACAGAGGAAAAAAAGAGACCTTTTGATAATATTCTACAACAAATGAATTCTAGCTTTCAAAATTTTAACGATTTAAAATTTGTAAAATTCTAATTATAATTCATCAAAATTTCCCACAGAGGAATTTATGTCATTACGATTAAATAATGAAAATTTTTTGATATCCCAGCTTTGCATTCTCAGTTAAGTATCATTTATGAAGCAACTGACATGAATGATAAAGAAATACCCAGAAATCTGGGATTTCTTTATAACTACTGGTTTAAACAAGTCGCTGTGTGAAGTGGTCAAGTTGTGTGAATTAGTACTACTAACTATCCCAGCCACAAGTGCATCAGTTGAACGAAGTTTTGCAGTATTAAGTTGCATTAAAAGTTTCAAATTGAGAGTTTAAAAGAAATTCAACAAGCGAAGACAGACTTTGAAAGTTAACCCTATTATCCGTTAAAAAATACTGCATTCAACAATTATCAGAAGTTGATAGGAGAATAGACCTCGAGTATAAATAAGTGTCATTTTAGTGAAAGTTGTGTGTTGTGGAAAATGCCTCGGAGTATATTTTTTTTTTAAATATGATTCTTCTTTAGAAAACCAAGCCCGGCGCGAGGACTCAAGGCCCGAGCTAGCAATACAGATCAATGATAGGTCACTAGTCACCAGAAATAGCGGGAATAGAGTGCCTCACGCATTCACGCGTCACGGATTTAGTGTGTGAGTCCTTGTACGCAGGACGTCTCACATAATTAAGTACTTTGCTGATAGAGAGCCTCTGCGCATCAGAGTGTTATCATGTGGAAAGTTGCTCGACCCTCGACCCTTAAGAAAATATTTTTATATCCTTATTGAATCGCGTCCCCTTTCGAAAAAGTCACCGCACACCACTGGAGTTGAGATAGTCATCTGTTATCTGAGATCTGTACCGATTTTTAATAAGTTCATTCTTGATAAAGTGGCTTCGCAGACATAAGTTGAACCAAACAGTACGCAATTTCATGGCCAAACATTTTCAAAATTGCTATGCACTTTATTCTGAATTTAATGGCGTCCGCACAAAACTAGCCCACGGTCCAGATGCGGACAGCGGTCCGCCAATTGGTGGCCCCTGTGTTAAGACGTGCTAGATCTGATTTCTTGTTTTCATATCTGAAAAAATGCATGTTTCTTGTGGATCAAGAAGAACCCCAGAGAAGAAGATTTTTGGAAAAACCCATGTCATTTGTATGGAAATTTTGTACTGCTTATCACCAGTTTTTCGCCTGCTGGGAAATTAGTAATTTTATTATTTGCCCTCTCTGTCTTGTCATATCTGAAATGTGTGAAGCATATGTTGCTTGTATTCGTGGTCGATCTGATTTCTTGTTTCCATATTATATCTGGAGAAACCCATGTTTCTTTGTGGCTATTTGTGTATGGAAATTTTGTATTGATTATTACAATATTTTTGACTGCTGTGAAATCATTAATTCTTTGCCCGTTGTCGTTATTTATTTCATACGAAAATACGATCTAATTAGTTAATCCGACTGGTTTGTGATAATTGAAGTAAATTAGAGACGACTTTTATTTTATAACAATATCTGATTCAAAGAGGTTACTGATTATTTTGCATTAATTAATGAGAACCAGTTCTGTGCAATCGCTTTATCGAAATCGACTTGATACGGCACGTAAAGTTATAATAATAATTATTAGAAGTTTCTGCAAATGGTTTTCCCCGTGGGCTTTCGAAGCAGAGACATATCTTCAATCAAGCGCTTGCTTTCAGGTTCTGAGTTTGATGTTATAATCGCCAATTATAACCGAATTTCTAATGATTGATACGAAAATGCGAAATGATCCACTGTTATAAAATCGCAGCTATTCAGACTAAATTAAGTTATTATAGGTAGTCTAAGATCCGAATATAGGTCGATCTGCTTGCCGGACGAAACATTTTTTTATGAAATTTCATACATAGGCAAATATTTATAGCATGGGTTGCCGATCAAAATCGTGTCATAGCTAATCTTAAGGCGGGGCGTAGGGGTTGAAATCAATATTTAAATCACATTTTTTTTGAAACTAGTGTAGAATTATTTTATTTTTAAATTAAAATAGGCATATTCAGTACAATTCATAGATTGTTCAAGAAAAAATTCAAGAAAAAATATTGAAAAGTAAGTCAATGGTGGCAAATTTTTGAAGACACTTCAAAATATAACGAATTTTCCGGTGGACATCAGAACTCATCATTGGATCATGGTAAACAAAAAATTCAAACAGATTGTATTAGCTTATGAATTTTTCGAGGTAATGCTGTCGAGTCTTTTTAGTTTTATCGACTTTTGACTTTTTGATATCACTCAGAAATCCAAACAACGAATTTTTTTGCAAAAAAGGGTAAAAATCAACTAATTTTTTAAACAAAAAATTAGCATAAAACAAGAAAGAACTCGACAGCGTTACCTCAAGGAATGTCTAAAGAAAATATATACAAAATTCCAGGTGTGTGGGTTAAGTAGTTTTTGAGTTACAATGTCTACAGCCTTTGAAAAAAGCAGTTTTGAGGAAAAAGCGTTTAAAAAATTATCAACTTTTATTTTTAATTTCTTTTTGGTTTGTCAAATCGTCAAATGATGCACACCGGAATATCTTTTTGAATCGCGTAGTAATTTACAAAAGAAAATGAGAGCTGCTGTTGACCGTTGTTCACTACGTTCAAGCGTGCTGGCACGAACCTGCTGCAAAATGAGTCGAAGATAGGGATATTCAACACTACCTTCGACTCGCTTTGCAGCAAGTTCGCGCCAGCGCGCTTGAGCGTAGTGACGAACGGTCAACAGAAGTTCTCATTTTCTTTTGTAAATTACCCCGCGATTCAAAAACAGATGTCGGTGTGCATCACTTTACGATTTGACAGACGAAAAAGAAATTGAAAATAAAAGTTGACAATACTTTAAATGCGCTTTTCTCAAAACTGCTCTTTTCAAAGCCTGTAGACATTGTAACTAAAAAACTACTTGACCAACCCACCTGGAATTTTGTATAAATTATTTTCTTTAGACATTCCTTGAAGTAACACACAGTAGAGATATTTTTGGTTGTATGCTTATTTTTTGTTTAGCAATAATAACTATGTTGATTTTCACCCTTTTTCCAAAAAAGTTCGTTATTTTGATTTCTGAGTGATATCGAAAAGTCAAAATTCGATAGAACTAAAAAACTCGACAGCGTTACCTCGAGAAACTTATAAGCTAATAAAATCCTTTTAAATTTTTGTTTACCATAATAAAACGATATGTTCTGATGTCTACCGCTAAATTTATTGTTTTTTGAGATGTCTAAAAACTTGCCACCGTTGCTTGGCTTATTTTTCAATATTTTTCCTTAAATTTTTTCTTGAATAATCTATGAATTGTACTGAATATGCCTATTTAATTTAAAAATATAATAAATCTTCCATACTTGCAAAAAAATGTCATTGAAATATTGATTTCAACCCCGACGGCCCCCCCTTAAGGATAGCTATGACACGATTTTGATAGGCAACCCATGCTAGAAATATTTGTCTTTGAATGAAATTTAATAAAAAAAATGTTTCATCCGGCAAGCAGATGGGTACAGATCGACCTGTATTCGGATCTCGTACTATTAGGACGTCATCGGCAATGCAAAAATCTCTAACACTGTTACTAATAAACCAAGTATGTATAAAAGTTATACTGAGAATAAATCAGGTATAGGCAAAAGCACTACCAATAAACATGGAATAACTTAGATATAGGTTATACTTGGTATAAGAATTTAGTCCAAGTTTATACCGACCCACACCCTTGTTTAAATCTGGTATAACCTATTTTATGACTGTCAATGTCATCAGAGGCAAAAATATATTATCTTTTGATTTGTTTTGTGAGTAATTATATAATAAAAAAATGTGTTTAGGGGGTCTTGCGGCTGTCGAAGAAGTTTCAGAGGAAGAAGGAATTCAGAATTAAATATCGGTTTTCTAAAGATGGCGTACAGTTTTTAGAAAACTTAATAGGTGATTCACTTATTTGAATTTGATATTTCATGAAAATTTGAGTCAAACAGTCCATAATATAATGCACAAAAAATTTCAAGATGATTCGTCAATTAGTTTAAATAGTATTCAATTTGTTTACCCCTAGGAACTTTTTTTGGCAATGTTATTGTTCAGAAAATAGTAACGATACAGCAATTCTGTGGAAACCATATGAAAAAAGAATACTGGTATTTTAAACGTATTTAAAAAAATCAATAAAAACTCATTTTTATCATTCCGAAAACTTTTCGCCTAGGTTAATTTGGTTTGTCAGTTACAGAGAAAAATCAAAATTGACATAATAGGACTTTCCATCGATTGTCATTTGTTTCGAGCTTATGTCATATGTTGTATAATCTGTGTATAACATTAATATACACGGATTATACGACATATGATAGAAGCTCGAAACAAATGACTGTGAATGAAAAGCCCTATTGACACAATATATCGTTCTATATATTTCTGCAGAAGAGTGCAACGTTGCCAAACTATTATTTCGGAATAAAGTGGGAATACTTATATTTAACTTATACCGAGTTTATTAGTATCTAACGAATTATTTTCGTACTATATCTACCTTATACTTAGGATAACTATTCTAGATATAAATACGGAATAACCTTAGAATACGAGTGTTTTATTAGTAACAGTGTTAGACTTTTATTACTTGCTTGCAAAGATAATCTCGTTTTACCTTTTCAAGCTTGGACTTAATTTATTAACATCCAATATTATTTGCCATATGTCTCATTCTAAACAATAAACAATATAATATATACCGTAGCATATATACAGGGCCGGTGTAGCTCAGGCTTGGCTCGAGTGCTGGTAGGCTGGGGTTCAAATCCCAGCGCCGGCAAGAAGAACTAGACATTTTTAAAAATGTGTATAAGCCCCGGTCGACTCTGCCTGAATAAAATGAGTAGGTACCTTGGGTAAAACCAGGGGTAATAATAGGCGATTGAAGCGCAGCACTGGCCCTGTTACCTTCCTTGTATACCGTATGCCCTAGATATAGCAGACTACCCTGCTATAATCTCAAAACCACGTCAGTGGTATAACACGGGAGACTATTATTATTATTAATTAAAATAGGAGAAGCCGTCCAGTGCCGAGCATTTAAATAAATTATACAGTATGTTGCAAAACTATGGAATAAATTCGTTAGTTCGTAAGCCGGTAATTTTAAGGAAGGAAAAATCCTGACAAATGTCGATTTTTATATTTAAATTATGATTTTTTGACGTAATATATCTATATCATACTAGTTAATAAGAAGAATCGTCGTATGCTTGAAAGGTTGTTGAAATTTAAAGTTATCAATTTCGATTTCTGGCTGATCGCAAGTTCATGGTCCATCAATCCCGTATCCTCCCGGTTCGATGGACCACAATATAGGGATAGTTGGACCAGTTATTTTAAGTACATCTTTCAAAGTCTGAACTTTATTGATACAGGGCACTGGATGTATTTTGTCCAATAACTTTGAGGGAGCTACATTTTCATATAGGCCTCTTCAGACCATTCTGCTCTCCAAGACGTGCCCTTTTTGATAAAAAGTAGGCATTTCTCTATAACAAAACAAAACAACTTATCAGGATACGACGGCATCTGAAATATGTTTTTAATAAGTAATATTTAATTTAAAGATATAGTTAAGCTTTAATAGGAGATATGGTTATAACTATCCCAGGTTTTACAAGTGATCCAACTATCCCAAATTTCCATTGTCCGTCTATTCCAATAGTCAGTGAAGACGGACCAGCCCCCCTTCAAACAAACAACGTTACATGCACGCTGTTTTAGGTTAAGATCATACCTAGGTGTACAATGAAGTTATAGCATTGATCTCACATCGAAATTATTTAAACTAACAAAGAAGTCGATTATAAAAAATTTTTCAACGCAGTAAAATAAACAAATGAAGTTTTCTTCTAAAATACGCATAAGAATAATAAGAAATACAAAGACAAAACAAAGACAGTGTCCCGTCTTCTCAACAGCAACCACCACACATACCGACTAGAGTTCTGCTGTGGCACGCCTTCGAAATTCCACCGGTCCGTCTATTACCGGTGGTCCATCTATCCCCCACTTAGCCTATTCATAAAAAACGGTTATAAAACGTGAGTTTCTTCAATGATAAATGCATAACTTTAATCGCTAATAACTTGGAAAGTATCAACTTTGCAAAAAAATTTTATAGAATAAAATTTACTCGGAATTGGTCACTCTATCGATTTCTATAGTTATTTGATTGAAAAAATTTCATCCCCTAGATGGAGTTGTTTTCACCCACAGGCAAAAGCGCGTGTCGACATAGGGAAGATTTTGTCAAAGGTTATAATTACTACCCAAATTCAAATTTTCAAGGAAATCGACCTTGGTTCTCAAAATTCCACTAGAAAATGGCTGTTGATTGGACTATATTGATATCTGTAATAACATATTATATTTAATTTTTGTGTAATTCCAGACTATTCCAAAACCCGTGTAATTTCTATATATTGTCACTTTTATCATGTTCATCAATTAGAGTACGAGCTCGAGGCAACAAAGGGTAGTGGATGATAGCAACATGAAAACTCGCTAAATTCGAACAATTTCAATTCAATGTTTCGTATTTTGACGTAGTTTCTCCGGTTAATTAGGGTGAGATATATAAATTCCCGTTCCGATTCCTGTTTTAACCGAATACAGGGCCGTATGGTAGTCGTCAATAAAGTAGTTAACAAATTATAATAATGGCTGGATATAATCGCATTGTTGTATTGAAGGGTTACACAGATTAAGCTTGATATCATATAAGACCATTTACATCAGTAAGTCAGATTAGAACTAATCCATGGAGCTTTTTACTCAAGCTCATTTTATTTTAATTTACTCCAGCAGAACAAACCAAATCAATATCTTCATCATCCAGTCCATCTGCATCCAAAGTTAAACATAGGCCTTCTCTAATTTTTTCTAGTTCTGTTGGTCTTGGGTTTCTTGCAACCAATTCTCAGTAACCATTTTGACGTCGTCTGTCCATCGTGTAGATGGTTTAACTCTACTTCTTCTATCTACTCGTGGTCTCCACAGTGTCATTTTTTGGGTACACCTCCGTCCTTCATTCTGGCTACATGGCCCGTCCAATTTAACTTCAGTCATGCTATTCGCTCTATCACGTCTGTGACGCCTGTCCTTCTTCTGATTTCCTCGTTTTTAACCCTGTGTCTGAAAGTCAGTCCAAGTAGAGACCGCTTCATTTTTCTTTGGGCCACTCTAAATTTGGTTGCTGTTGCCTGGGCTAACGATAGTGGTTCGGCACCTTAAGACATAACTGGAAGCACTCATTGGTCAAACGTCTTCTTTTCCAGATAATTTGGCATGTTGCTGTAGAAGAGGTCTGATAGAGTTCCATATGCGGCCCATGCTAAGGTGATTCTTCTTTGGAGTTCGGCAGTTGAATGTCCCTTGCAATTTGGATTTCATGCTCTACTCTAAGTATTTATATTTATGAACCAATGATATTTCGTTGAAGTCGACTTTTGGATTTTTACAGACAAAGTCCTTACAAAATATTTGTTTAAATCACCTGTCTTACAGGCGGCATCTAACTCCGTAAGCATAGTTCTAATCTCTTTTAAGTTGTCTGTTAGAAGAACTATGTCGTCTGTGAATCGTAGGTGGAAGTCTTTCGCCGTCGAAGTTTATTCCTTTGGCGTCCCATTTCAATTGTTTGAAAGCATGTTCAAGTACTGCCGTAAATAGTTTTGGAGATAACATGTCTACCTGTCTAATTCCTGTTAGGCTATTGATTATGTACTATAGAAAGGAACTACAACGTTAACAGGGTTTTATTATTTCATATGGTCAATGAATCTCTATATATGAAAAAACCGCGGAGTGCTACCATTTAAAGGGGTGCGTTTTTGAGAAATGGTTAAATTAGTCCCTGGGCACAGGTTACATTAGGGTAAGTTCTATGCACTTTTGGTACAAACACGTCCACATAAAAATTGTTCCTGGTTAAATTTACTATCTAAATATAACTTTTTAAAGTCAAAGATACTTTTTTTTACAAAAATATATTCAAAAGAAAAGGCAGTGACTTTCGGCAGTTTCGCCGTGACTTTCGGCGTTACAATTTAATTGCTGTCCAAGGTAAACGGTTTTATCAACTTGTTCAAGTTTGGTATTATTTACATATTATATAGACGGTTTTATTTGCTGTTGTTTACTTATTACGAGTATTTTGGTTTTCCGTATGTTCAGATCCAGACCTGTCTCCTACAACTCTCAACGACACTATCAAGTAGTGTTTGCAGATCTTCTTGAGTAGAAACTAGGAGTACTGTATCGTCCGCATATCACAAATTATTGATGACTTCACCTTTCACAAGTATTCCTTCTTGTTTTTCAGAAAGTGCTTTTCTGAAAATTCTTTCGGAGTAAACGTTGAAAAGCAGGAGTGCGAAGAGGCATCCCTGCCGTACTCCTCTTTTAATACTAAGAGCATGTGATTCCACACCATCTACTAAAACTGATGTTGTTTGATTCCAATATAAATTTGCATGTATTCGAACATACCTGCCGGCCAAGCCAAATGTCTTTTAGAGCTTCGATCAACATAGAGTGCTTAACACGATCAAATGCCTTTTGGAAGTCAATCAAACAACAGTATATGTCTACAGATATATCTCGACATCTTTGAGCAAGTACGTTCATTCCAAACAGTGCCTCTCTCTTTCCAAACCCGTTACGGAAACCAAACTGTGTGTCATCCAGGTATTCCTTGCATTTATTGTAGATACGACCATGTATTACCTTCAGAAAAATTTTCAATAAATGGTTTAACAAACTGATCATTCTATAATTAGCACAGGTTTTTGCTGTTTCCTTCTTAGGTAGAGCTATAAACAGTGAATTAGACCAACCATTAGGTAGTTGTCCGCTGGTATAAATGGTATTGAAAAACGAAGTTATAGCCACTAAAACATTGCTATCATTTATAAGCTTGTATATTTCAGTTGGAATTTCATCAGGACCAGTCGCTCTGCCATCTTTTGATGATTGTATGGCTTTTATTACCTAAGAGCGTGTTATTAGGGGTCCTTCGCAGTTAGTAATATCGAGATGTGAACTACTCCAATCGTCTTCGAATAGGTTCGTAACGTAATTTTCCCATTCTTTAAGTTTGTCTTCTACTTCAAATATTACTTTACCATGTTCATCCTGTAGCAATGCAGTTTGTTTCTTATTGAAGGTACAAGCTGCTTCTTTTACTTTTTTATACAAGTTAAACATGTCGTATCTGTTTTCAAGTTCTTCAATGTCATGACACTGTTTGGCTAGATGTTGACTCTTTGCTTCTCGTATTTTACGTCAATTTCTTTTCCACAATTTTTTTATGCCATCAGTATTCTCCGAGTTAAGGAGGAAAATAGCGGAAGCAGAGGGGAAGCATAATTATTGAATTGTCTCATTTATTATTAACTTTACGACATAATTGTACATAAACAAAAATAAAGAGAATTATATTTTATACAATTTTTGAAACTTCCGATACAACACCAACCAAACTAAGTGCATAAAAGACATAAATAATAACTTATATGCATTAAGTTCACTTAATTTTATTAACTAGCGGGTTTTATTGGTTGAATTTGTCTGTCGATAATTAAGTTTCATGTCAGCTAACATATTTTAATATTTCAACTTTTTTTTTAATTTTGGACCCCGTTGGGGGGAATTTTCCCATCCCCCCCTCTTAGAACCGCCACTGGTTCTCTCAAAAAATTGTAGTAAATCGTAATTGCAACAATTTCTGTCCTTACACTCTTTGTCGAAAAGTTGAAAATGGGGCAGATATTGAACAAAAACCATTGCTTTAAAATCAATCGGGTCTTACGCTCGCGCCTTTACCGCATACGTACTACCTTAAATATTGATTTAATGAAAAAAATGAAAGAAATCAAAGTTGTGCAAAATTTAATTCTCTTCATTTTTGTATAGGTTAAAATTTGTTGTAAAAGTAATAATAAACGAGATAATTCAATAAATCAATAATTATGCTTTAACTGTCACTGTTTTTCCCCATAACTCGGAACATATGGACCGCACGAAAAAAATTATAATAAATGAAATTATAGAAAATCGCATATTCAACAATTTCAGTTTGTATATTTTTTGTCGAAAAGTTGAAAATGGCGGAGATATTGAGCAAAAACCGTTCTCGTTTAAAATCAAGATGGCGGCTATCGCAACGGTCAAATTTAGTCGAGATTTTTAATTTATACTACTATTGACCCCCCCCCTAAAGATTAGAAAAATAAAATTTGGGGCAGCTCCTAATGGCAACTTTATGGCAACTCATCGAAATGTAAACAACTCAATTTTTTGCATCCCACATATTGGGAATTTAAATACCTTACCTTAGGGCATTATTCCTGTTGCCATTTGCCCATCACAAGGCATTTTAAGTAAATATGCATCTGTAAAGCATAAATTTTATATTTGAATGGTTATTACCCCTATATTTCTTTGGTGGTTCAGACTGTCTTACACTGATGATGATTTTGTAATAAAATCGAAAACATTTTGTTCTGATGTAGCCCTTTAGGGATTTTAATAAATTTTATACCTTTTACAAAAGATTTATTCCAATTTTTGTGATTGATGGTATACAGCCAACTTTCCTTGTGATACAAAAGCAACTTTGACATTTAATAATGCATTAGTTAGAGGGCTCTACTCGAGTTACTTAGGAACAAAAAAAGAATGAAGAAAATTGCTCCATGGGAAGCCGAGAAAATGCATTTTTTAACGTATATCGATTTTGTACTTGGAGATTACGTTTTCTCCAACCTAATTTTTGATTGGAATTTTGCTATTTTTGGCAATTTTCAATCGTAATACCGATAGTTTTATAATATATGTTATGAGTATTTTAAAGATATGAAAATCGGTGTACAGAAAGAGGACCGAAATAAAAAGATGATGGTTCAAAAACTATGATCCTATTGTTTATATCTTTGCTGTAAATGCCGGTCAAATTTGACCGATTGTATCTCAGGAACCACTCATCACAATTAAACGTTTTTTCTCTAGAAGAAACATTTTACCGGTATTTTTCTAATACCGTTTTCATAATTTAATTTAATATTTACCGACATATTTTATTTGTTTATAAGCCAAAAAATTGTTTATAATTTTAAAATATTCCTGAGGCCGGTTAAATTGTCCAATTTCAATTCTGTAAAGTAATTTATATAGGTACAGTGTCTTTTTATAGAAAAATAATAGTTGTTGTTATGTATCATAATTATTGTTGTTATTATAGCGACCGTAAATTTTTAATTAACAATTCAATTGTTGCTAAACTGTTTATTAAATTTCCATCGGCTTCTGGAATTACAATCTATACTAAAAGAGCTTTTATGTTACCATGTTATTTAATTATTGATAAACAATTAATTATCTAAAACTTTAGTTGAAAATTAAAAATTTTGTTGGAAAAACCCGCATTTTCCGGGGAAAATTTTCGTCGAAGTAAATCGGGAAAAACAGGTTTCTATGCAGAATTTAATTACGGTGAATTTTTATTTGAATGTTTTTGGTGTAAAATTATAATCTTTGGAGTTATACAGCAAAAATTGAAAAAAAAACGATTTTTGGCCGCCATTTTGCTTATAAAAAAAGTAGCACACTATCTGCGGACTTTTCATACCTATATTATTAATATATAGAATCATAAGATTCGATTCCAGCAATAAAATTGCTGGTAAATAACTTTTCCCAAAAATGGCCTATTATCCGATAATTAATCAGCCCAGACTATATTATTTTTATTTTAAATTACTATACTATGTAAAAATGCATGTCTCAACGATAAGTTTACAGTTTACTCTAAGAACATAAACAGGCATACGGTTAAAAAGCAAATAAATTGTGTGTTCTTTACAGGAAGATCTCGAAGAGGGTCCCCCGAGGAATCTTGCACGGGCAACAAAAGTAGAAAAATTGCAGTCAAAAATACAAGGCAGTTAAATTAATATAAATGGCGTAAGGCGACTAACACAATTTTCTGTATTTCATATTACAGCGTTCGTGTTTCACAAAAGGAAAATAAATAATGAGCCGAAAAAAGTTTTAATGGTCCAATTACCTGTACTTCTGTTGAAAAATTCTCGTTTGTCTGATAAAAAATCACAAAGTGTGCAAAATTTATTATTACAGGAGTTGGAAACTTACTTTTTGAAAGGAAAATTTGATGCCGAAATTTTTAATGAAGGGTGGTGATGTATTTGGTGAGGTAATGTATAGAGAAGATGGGAATGCTTTGCAACTATTTTTTATACGCTGCTGCCAGAATATCAGTAATGTGTTATAAAATATCGATGTAAACGTATGAGTATCGATGTAAAACTGTGTGAGAAATTTACAAGGCAGGTCAAAGCTAAAAAAGCAGGCTTGGATGACAGACGACATATTGGATTTGATGGAACCACGGCGACTAGCGAAAAACAACGAGACACTTTATAACAGCATACAAAAAGAAATTTGACGTAAAATACGAGAAGCAAAGAGTCAACATCTAGCCAAACAGTGTCATGACATTGAAGAACTTGAAAACAGATACGACATGTTTAACTTGTATAAAAAAGTAAAAGAAGCAGCTTGTACCTTCAATAAGAAACAAACTGCATTGCTACAGGATGAACATGGTAAAGTAATATTTGAAGTAGAAGACAAACTTAAAGAATGGGAAAATTACGTTACGAACCTATTCGAAGACGATTGGAGTAGTTCACATCTCGATATTACTAACTGCGAAGGACCCCTAATAACACGCTCTTAGGTAATAAAAGCCATACAATCATCAAAAGATGGCAGAGCGACTGGTCCTGATGAAATTCCAACTGAAATATACAAGCTTATAAATGATAGCAATGTTTTAGTGGCTATAACTTCGTTTTTCAATACCATTTATACCAGCGGACAACTACCTAATGGTTGGTCTAATTCACTGTTTATAGCTCTACCTAAGAAGGAAACAGCAAAAACCTGTGCTAATTATAGAATGATCAGTTTGTTAAACCATTTATTGAAAATTTTTCTGAAGGTAATACATGGTCGTATCTACAATAAATGCAAGGAATACCTGGATGACACACAGTTTGGTTTCCGTAACGGGTTTGGAAAGAGAGAGGCACTGTTTGGAATGAACGTACTTGCTCAAAGATGTCGAGATATATCTGTAGACATATACTGTTGTTTGATTGACTTCCAAAAGGCATTTGATCGTGTTAAGCACTCTATGTTGATCGAAGCTCTAAAAGACATTTGGCTTGGCCGGCAGGTATGTTCGAATACATGCAAATTTATATTGGAATCAAACAACATCAGTTTTAGTAGATGGTGTGGAATCACATGCTCTTAGTATTAAAAGAGGAGTACGGCAGGGATGCCTCTTCGCACTCCTGCTTTTCAACGTTTACTCCGAAAGAATTTTCAGAAAAGCACTTTCTGAAAAACAAGAAGGAATACTTGTGAAAGGTGAAGTCATCAATAATTTGTGATATGCGGACGATACAGTACTCCTAGTTTCTACTCAAGAAGATCTGCAAACACTACTTGATAGTGTCGTTGAGAGTTGTAGGAGACAGGTCTGGATCTGAACATACGGAAAACCAAAATACTCGTAATAAGTAAACAACAGCAAATAAAACCGTCTATATAATATGTAAATAATACCAAACTTGAACAAGTTGATAAAACCGTTTACCTTGGACAGCAATTAAATTGTAACGCCGAAAGTCACGGCGAAATTAGATCTAGGATAGAGCAGGCTAGATCCGCTTTTAGAAGGATGTCCATGTCGTTATGTAACAGAGACCTAAAATTGGCATTGAGGATCCGCTACTTCGCTTTCGCTGCTACGTGTTCTCGGTCTTACTTTACGGTGTCGAGTCCTGGACTGTGAATAAAATCGATCTAAATCGCCTTGAGGCTTTCGAAATGTGGTGTTATAGAAGAATTTTAAAAGTTTCCTGGGTGGAAAAATTCGAAACTCCACAATACTAGAACGTCTCAGCAAGACTACTGAGATCATAAAAAGTATCAAGCAGAGAAAGCTGGAGTATTTCGGACATGTAATGAGAGGTCCCAAATATAGGTTGACACAAAATATCATGCAAGGAAAAATAGCAGGCAAACGCAGTCCAGGATGAAGAAGAACCTCATGGTTGAAAAACTTGCGAGATTGATATGTTGTTGACACAAGCATGCTATTTAGAGTGGCAGTGAATAAAATTAAGATAGCTATGATGGTAACCAACGTTCTGAACGAACATGGTACATGAAGAAGAAGAAAACGTATATATATTATATGTTATATTATTCAAAAATGGACGTTTATAAAAATATTGTTAAAACTAGAGTAATTCGAGGATTATTATTATGTAGGATGCTTAGAATAGTATGGACACAGAAGAAAACGAACATGGAAGTATTGCAAGAAATACGAAATATTAAAAAAAAATAAAAATTAGAAAGTTACAGTATCTGGAATACGTAATAAAGGCACACCGATATAGAATGCTCAGACTGATATAGAGGGAAAGATAAAATTAGACTGATATAGAGGGAAAGATAAAAGGAGGAATGAGTATAGGAAGAATGAGATTCTTAGGGTTGAAAAATTTAAGGGACTGGTTTAAATGCAGTTCCATAGAACTCTTCAGAACAGCGAAACATATAGTAAAGGTAGTGATGATGATATCCTAGCTCAGATTGTGAGACTGCACAGGGAAGGAAAAGAAAAATATGTATCCATGTTGTACAAACGTGGTCTATAGGTAACTAATTATGTACTCTCTTGAAGACGAATCAGAAAATTTATTAAAATAAATTTTAAATTTACCCCCACCCCTCTCCGTGTAGAGTCATGCCTAGTACCATTGGATAGATTTTTGAAAAATATTGAAGACGTATTTTTTAGTTTTTCGAAGTGACGTTCATTTCTCGAAATATTCGCTTTTTTTGCGAAATTTTTGACTCAGCCATTCCCTTACGCCCCACTGAAATCGTCAGATTTTTGAAATATACAGTCTTTTGCATGTACTTAACTTACGTTTTCTTAATCTGACAATTTCGTGTATTTTTAAAGATATATTTTTTTTTTCGGGTCCCCCTTAACGAACTTCCCTGTGTTAAGAGCCAATATGGGGTAGAGGTACATTTGCAAGGTACCAGGTTTCTCCCCATATGATAATCTGACGCGCTCGAGTAACTGCAAAAATCCCCGCTTGGGCTCCTCTACCATAAACAAATTAATTTAAATTGTACTACGTATTTCACATTTTTGTGATTCGAAAATTATTATAATATGTAGATGAAAAATTGGTTTCTCGAAAGATTACATTATTACCGAGCGCCGAAAGTTCCTTAGAATAACCAAAATGTTTCTTTTGAATGAGATATTTGAAATTAAATATCACACTAAATTTTCTCTCTTTCTTTTTTCACCCCTGTAACTTATTAAAATAAACATTGTAGAAGTTTTCAAAGACTTTCGGCCTTCTGCAATAATGCAATCTTTAACTTTGCGTTTAAATTTTTCAAAAATACTAATTTTTTTTCTCAGGATTTGAAAAAAATGAGTGCATTTAAAACACATTGGCATTAAATTTTACGCCTACACCCTTAAATTTTATAGCAATTGAAATTATATTTATTATACAATCGTTCAAATTATCAATTTTTTTCTTCTTTTTGATTTTATTTTTCTCTGTACCATAAAAATGTCTATAGAATCGAAGTCTTTATTTCTTGGTTCTCTATTAGCCATAATATAATCCATAATTTTATCAGTTATAAGTTATTTGATATTTGTTTAGTGTAACATTGAGAGAACATAATTGATATCTATATGTATAGAGATACATAATTAGGTATCTACTCAGGCATGCCGATCACCAGTACAAATACGAAATTTTTCCCGTTTTTTTTTTATCTTCACATTATGTGCGTAACGCGTAATTTATCACTTGGCTATATTTAATATGACCTTTACCTCTATTTTGAATATATTGAATTGTACGAACATCTTCGGCAACTATTTCAAGAATGCATAAACACAAGTGAAATCATTGTAAAATAGAAAAAATCATACCTCAGTGTGTACTATACATAAAAAGGGTAGTAAAATCAATTTTGAAAATTACCAAGTTGCTTTGTAGCAACGGAAATAGATTTTTGAATAGTATCAATAGGAACATGTAGAAGAGAAGGAATTACCAACGAACGCATTAGACTTATCGACAAAACAAACTTATCTGGTTCGGGCATATCCAAATAATGGATGAAAAACGAATACCAAAGAAAATACTAAAACGGCAACCAGAAGTAAAGAGAAAACGACGTAGACAGACAAAAAGGTGGAGCGAAGGAATAGACAAAGAACTGAGAGAAAGAAACATAAATGAGGATCTATGGAACAACAGGACGAAATGGCGATTGGAAGTCACAAAACGACAGAGAACGTTATAAAGAGACAAGTAGTAGTAGTACCTCTATTTAAAAATATTTTATATGTTATTGTTTTATTGCCGTTGCGACATCGTACGTTGTTGTTTTGGTTACGGTGCTGGCATACTGCTTTCATATAAACCACGGGTGGGCAAAGTGCGGCCCTCGGGCCGCATGCGGCCCTTTATATATTTTTTTGCGGCCCGCGGAAAAAAAGTGAATTATTTTCATTTAAAATTTTTTTTAACTATTGCTAATATTAATAAATAAATATAGATAATGCAGCTATTAATTAACACTTTCGGAGCGGATGATTTTTCCGCAAACTTTTAACATAACGCGGGCAATTATTTGGGTTGCGGGCAGAGTTTTGTCGGCTCCCTGAATGAAATCCACGAAATTTCAACAAACGGAACCGATATTTTTAAAGTAGTCTAGAACTGTTTGGAAAATTTTAAATTAACGCTGTAACCACCCCCTAGTAAGTGTAACAACTGGCGGAGCACCAAATTTAAGAGGAGCAAATATTGTAATTTTGAGAAAATTTAAAGATTACGTCCATGAACAATTTTCAGAACATCTTAATCCATGAGCAGGTATTGTGCAAAAATGTTTTGCAAGTAGTCAACGCCAACGTCATTTCAGTTATAACTAATATTGTTAATTATTCGTTCAATCGGATTAAATCATCGGGCATATTTTTATATTATTTAATTCTTTCAAAGAAAACAAAAACAATGAAGGTAATCTAAGATTTTTCATAATATTTATAACTTTGTTTATTTTGATTTAAATGGCGCGTGTTGCATATTACGTATGATGCGGGTTTGCATATATTTAAGCACGGAATTTTCCTTCAAATATTTAAGTAACTAATAGCAATGTGACAATAGAATTTACTATTTTATTTGGGAATAAGCCACATTAAGTTTTAATTTCCATTTATTTGACGTTTCCATTTCCACTTCTGAAATCTTTATCAAAATACAAAATATTAATAAATTAAACTAATTAAATAAATGCTTAATTTATTAATGTTTTGTATTTTGATAACGATTTCCGAAGTGGAAATCGAAACGTCAAATAAATTTAATTTCAAACTTAAATTATGGCTTATTCCCAAATAAAATAGTAAATTGCATAAGATGTCACAATGAAATAGCTTCAGAACAATATTATTGAAAAAAGAAATAGGTTCATAGATAAAATAAAAATAAATAAATATATAGATACACATATATTTGAGGGAAATACTATGCTTAATTAAGTGCGAATGCTGTTTAGAGGAGAGGGGTACGATTGGAAAAATTTGAAATTTTTGATTTTTTTATTATTTTAAATGAAAGTACATAACTATATTTATTTTAAACATTATTTTAAATGAATGTACATAAATAAATAAATAAATAAACTTCAAGAATACTCTCTAAAATTTTCAGCTTGACCTGAATAAAATTACCGGATGTAAAGCATGTTTAATATCCCTACCTTCGACTCGCTTTGTAGTAGCTTGAGCGTAATGAGAACCATTCAACAGCTGTTCCCGTCTCTTTTGTAAATTGCTCTGCGATTCAAAAACATATTCCGGCGTGCATCACTTTACGATTTGACAGACAAAAAACAAATTGAAATAAAAGTTGTCAAACCAAACGCGTTTTTCTCAAAACTGCTTTTTTCAAAGGCAGTAGACATTGTAACTCAAAAACTACCTACTTGACAAATCCACCTGAACTTTTTCATAGATTTTCTTTAGACATTTCGTGAGGTAACTCTGTCGAGATATGTTTTGGTTAACAATAATAAATATGTTGATTTTCACCCTTTTTTACAAAAATTTCGTTACTTTGACTTGTATTTTGAGTGATATCAAAAACCCAAACATCATTAAAACTAAAAACTCAACTCAACACAACAAAACAGAAACTCATAAGCTAATACAATATTTTTGAGTTTTTTGTTTCATATGATCTCCATTGAGGAGTTCTACTGCAAAATCCTTTTTCTTTTTTTTAAATATATGGTCTTGAATTTTTTTTTGAATAATCTTTGAATTGTACTGAATATGTTTATTTAATTTAATAATAAAATAATTCTACAATAATTTCAAACAAAATTCAAGAAAAGCGCTTGAAATGTTGGTTTCAAACCATGCCCCCCCCCCCCTTAAACAAAATTAGTAAAAAGTTAAAAATTCGATGTTAAGGTAACAAATATTGCGGCCCTTGGTAATAGACCAAAAATATTTTGCGGCCCTTACTAAAAAAAGTTTGCCCACCCCTATAAACATAACCAATGTTGCTTTGAACGGATTCGCCGTTCGTAATATGCACCTGTATTATAAATATTTTCACTACTTATTACAAATAATGCAATCAAAATTTAATAGTTAAAAAAATTAAACAATTTTTTCGAAATTAGCTTTTTTCCGGGGGCCCTCCCTTCACTTCTTACCGGGGCCCGCTCATCCCTCTCGGCGGCCCTGTATCTACTTATCTACAAACATTAAGTTTACTTTGGAAATTGTGATTCCCTTTTCTATACGTTACAATCTAAGTTTTTCTTTCCCTGTCTAGATCAACTCGTTTTCTTATTATTTGATGAAACAACAAATAAAGATTACCATATTTACAAAGAACTGAGAGTTCAAACAAAATACGAAATATTTCAAATTTTTATTTTATTTTCCAGCCAAAAATATCGAACAGAAACACAAATTTCTTTACACCATCCTGTTGCATTCTTTTCTTTTATAGTCTGCGACGCGCCACGTCGTTTATATTCCAGGCCATCGATCGAAGCCAGCGACAATAATTGGTGTCGAAAAAACAAACAATCCTACTAGACGCCTCAATAGAGAGCGATTACGTCACAATAAACATACGAGAAGCCGAAGCGCCGGCCTCTGTTACACAAAGAGGAGTGGTTTTAGTAAACAAATAAACTTGATGAACATGGCAAAATATCATTAGGCTGCCACTGAATCGTGTCTGAAAGATATATTACAGTGGATGATAAACATAAGAAAATATCCATTTCACCCGTATACAAAATTTTGTACATTGTACACGCTTGAATAATAATTTTGGGTAATTGTTTGTGAAATTTTATACATATTTGCATATTCACATATATACTGTTTTTTCTAAATATTTGAAAAAGATCTGGAATACGTATAGTCCAGTCAGGTTAGACACATAAAGGCATAACCTTGCACGCCGAGCTGCTCGAAACTTTAATCTAATCTTTAAAGGGGGTCAATAGTAGTCTAAATTTAAAATCTCGACTGAATTCCGCCGTTGCATTAGCCGCCATCTTGATTTTAAAAGAAAACCCTTTTTTGCTCGTGCATTATTGACTTTAAGTGCGACAAACTTTAAGGGGTAATTTTACATGAGAAAATAAGGACAGTTTGCTATATAATCATAATGTCCGCAAACGCTACGTTTCCGAGATACGGGATGTTCAATATTTTTTACAAACTGACGATTTATTTATTGCTTTAAAACCAGTTGAGATATGCAAATCAAATTTGGTGGGTTTTAAGACGTAGTTACTGCACATTTTTTAAAATACAATTAAGAATTTTATATTCACCATTGGCGTGCATACGGGAAATATGATCGGTCATAATACCCGTTTGGGCGCTAAGGGAGCGTTCAAGTATTACGTAACGCGATTTTTGAAGATTCTGGACCCCCTCCCCCCCCCCTACGTAACGCACTGTAATGGGCGTTTCACTATTACGTAACGCAATTTTTGAAGATTTTCGACCTCCCCCCCCAACCTGCGTTACGTAATACTTGAACGGTCCCTAATGGTGAATATTAAGTTCTTAATTGTATATCAAAAAATGTGCAATAACTACGTCATAAAATCCACCAAATTGTATTTGCATTTCTCAACTGGTTTTAAAGCAATAAATAAATCGTCAGTTTGTAAAAAAAATTGAATATCCCGTATCCAGAGGCTATTTTACTTCAAATCAGGCCCGAGGCACTACACAATTTTCGGGCCCCTAAATATTATTTAATAATAATAATAATAACTTTTTTAAATGAATTATTTATTTATTTAATAGAAATATAGTTGTACTAGAAATTAAAATTTTTATTAACAATAAATAAAATTATATTTAAACAATTAAATATTGTTTAAATACAGTGTGTTGTATTTAAGATGAAGACAATAATAAATACAGGATTTGAAGTTTTGCATAGTCAGACAGGTGGAATGATCACATTTTTCAAGATACACAGCTGAAATTAAAATTTTAAACACAGCCTACTGCGACTCCTCAAACAGGGTAAATTTTCGATATTTTGCTTCGCGTTAGAGATATCGGGGAAAATTATTTGAAAAAGTTGTTCCAAATATCTATTATTCTAACCCCACATACTAAATTGTATGACAAAATTCACAATTTTAGTTTTTTCAGTATTTGTAGTCAGGAACCTAAAATTCTTCTCAGCTGTCCCGAGACGCATCTCGGCCAGCCAATTATGTTTTAGGTTTCTCACTGCAAATAATGAAAAATTAAAAGAACAAATTTTGTCAAAAACTTTGATATGTGGGGTTATAATAATATTAGTAACAAATTTTTCAAATAAATTTTTCCGATATCTCTAACGCGAAGCAATATATCGAAAAACCCGGTTTAAGGAGTTGCAGTAGGCTGCGTTTAATATTTAAATTTCAGCTGAGTATCTTAAAAATGTGAACATTCAACCTGATTATGCAAAACTTCAAATCCTGTATTTATTTTGATAACCAAAATATAGGGCTGCCTTCATCTTAAATGCGATGAGATGTCTTTCACTTAGGTAACAATAAACCCGGCTACACTACTTAGCACTCTCACTATACACTAACCACTCGCAAAGAATTTTTCCCCATTAGCTTTCATTTTATAAAAAATCGCACTTTGCAAATGTCTGGTTTTATTATTATCGAGTTGTGTAACATATTCATTAATTTTATCAATATATTGATTCAGTCGATTATTTATACAATATTGAGACATGGCGAAAACGGCGGGTCCGTTGGGAAAAATATTCCCATGAGATTTTTTTTGCATAATCACATTCGTGAGACATCCCAGAATAAGGTTCAAGAAGTCGCCCACGTGAAAAGTGGTTCAAATTTTTTAACAATTTTTTGTGCAAAAAAAATCAAAAAATTAAATTGCAAAAATCAATATTTTTGGCTCGGACATTTTTTTGTAGGGTTTTTGGACCATTCTGGGTAAAAAAAGGTCTTTTATAATTTTTCTCTAAAGTTGATCGTTTTCGAGTTATAAGCAATTTAAAATTGAGAAAAACGAAAAATGGCGATTTTTCCCCTACAAGATACTGAAGAAATTTTTGTCATTATTTTATAAATAAGCTGTTATTTTTAAGTAATAATAATGAGCGCCATGCACGGGGTAGGCGGCCGTAAATGTGAGTGCAAGTAAGATGCACAATTGCACTGCCGGGGTGGCATCTCTCTCGCACTCAGCCTAACGAGATACAATCGATTAAGGAACTCTAGACGCTGATGTCATCAGCACAAACCATAAACAAAAATGAACATAAGACTTTAAATATTGATTTTATGCATTATTTGACATATTAATTTGACACAGTGATTACGTCACAATAAACATACGAGAAGCCGAAGCGCCGGCCTCAGTTACAAAGAGCGGTTTTGGTAAACAAACATGGGCGCCCATACCCATGGGCAGGGGGGGGCCGTGGCCCCCCCCTAGCTTTTCAGGTGCTGTATACTATATATGGTTATCCAAAGCATAAAAAATATAATGAGCAACATCTTCACGTCTGGCCCCCCCCTGAAAATTTTTATATGGGCGCCCGTGTAAACAAATGAACTTGATGAAAAGTGGCATGCGATACTTGAATCTAACTTCAGCCCATGAGTAATGACCCATAAATAACTTCAGCCCGTGAGTAATGAACTATTACTCACGGGTGCGGTAATGGGTGCTATTATCTATTAAAAAATAGCCAATAATGAGCATGTTATTAAACGGTCGTAAAAAAATAATTATACTTGATGAGATTCAATTAAAAAATTATATTGGCCACCATATATATTATAGCCCACATCAGACTTAAATTCGATCCACCATTAATATGAATTTTAAAATATTCCATTCCTATGAGATTTTGAGGCTAAGGATAGTACCACAAAAAAATTTTTACTTCACACGATTATTACAAAATATGCAATATTTTTGTCCGTGACCGTATCATAATTTGTTTTATTAAAGTGAATATAGGAAAATGAGATGTAATTGAAAATTCTTACTGTTAAAACGGTGATTTTATATTTGAATATACATATTACCAAAAATAATAATAAAAGAAAGTTAAAAAATTAGGCAATTAGGAGGCGACTCCATCGGAGAGAAGGGTTTTTATCAAAGGAAAACCCCACCAATATATTCGTTACCGCAGGTAAAACAAAGACTTAAAAAAATATTTGCAGAACTGAATAAATTTTCATTCGACGGAGAGGAGAACAGAATGTAAACTAACTGACGAGCCTTTGAGTTGGCTGCTGCAATTAGTACATAAAAGATAAAATGCCAGAAAAAGCCAACGACATAGAAATAATAAAGAATGCTTGGTTTAATGATGCTTGCTTTGTACTTGAGTAGCCATTTGGAATGGATTTCAAGTGTACGCAATTTTGTACTTTCCTTTTTCATTCAGTGTCGACTTTACCCTTTTGTCTTCGCTCACTTTCTTTCTTCTAGGGTGGTTTATTTAATTCCAATGGGAACTAATTTTTTAAAGAATAGATTTCTATTATTTTTATATGAAAAATTTTATATTTTATATTTTTATAAAAAATTTTGTTTTATAATATACAACAAAAAAATTGCTTTAAAAAACCATTTAATATGCAAATAACAATAGCCTGGATAAAATATTTTTCTATCAACTAAAATGTTTTCGAATAGTGGATAAGATCTATTTCGTTATAATTATCCTTGTAGAATCCATGAAAATAATAACTATTATAATAGAAGATCCGATGTAAGACCGACCTTCATCGATCTGTTTAATGGTTAAAAATTATTTGATATGTAATTTAGTTTAGTATGTTAAAAATTATAAAAATAAAATTTTTATAATTTTTTTTTTCTTCTTCATGTGCCGTGCTCGATTATCGAACGTTGGCTATCAAATTGGCTACAGCAATTTTGTTAACGGCAGCTCGGAAAAGGGATGCAGAGGATCTGTTATACCATTCTCTCAGGTTTTTAAGCCATGAGGTTCTTCTTCGACCTGGCCCTCTTCTTCCGTCTACCTTGCCTTGTATTATTAAATGGCCATGGCCAAACATGGCCAAAATTTTGAAGTTTACGATTTTCAACTGTTCTGACGACTTCCGTGACTTTTCCCATCCGGTGCAAAACAAATTCGTTACGAACTCTATCCACCCAACTTATTCGTAGGATTCTTCGGTATACCCAAATTTCAAAGGCTTCCATTTGTTTGAGAAGAGTATCTGTTAAAGTCCAACCTTCGACACCGTACAAAAGAGTAGAGAACACGTAACATCTCACTAATCTAATTTAAAGATTCAAAGTAATGTGGTTTCCACATAAAAGTTTCTTTATCTGAAAGAATGCAGCTCTGGCCTTCTTTATAAGTATTCTAATTTCTTTGCTCATGTCCCAGTTCTCATTTAGATTACAACCAAGGTAGGTGATACTGCTAGTTCTCTCTAACTGTTCACCATAAACTGTTACTACTTCCGGTTTTATTGGCGTCTTACTGACAACCATCACTTTGGTCTTTGCGGTGTTTAGCTTGAGTCCATATTAATCACACGTTGTGGTAATCCTATTAATCAGATATTGAAGTTCTTCATAATTGCTCGCAATTAACACCGTGTCATCCGCATATCTCAAATTATTAATATTGACGCCATTCATTTTGATATGTACCACATTGAGCATTATCCACTGCTTTTTTGAAAACAAACTCAGAATAGATGTTAAATATTAGTGGGGACAAAATGCAGCCCTGCCCTACTCCTCTTCGTATTTGAAGTTCTTCAGACGTGTCCCGGCCAATCCTGATGTTTGCACGTTGATGCCAGTAAGTATTTTTGATAATGCGTAGGTCTTTATCATCAATACCCACTTTCTGAAGAATAGCAATCATTTCAGTATGTTTTACCCGATCAAAGGCCTTCTCAAAGTCAATGAAACACATATAAACCGAATGTCCGACATCTCTGCATCTCTGTACGATAACCTGAATACTAAACAGTGCTTCTCTGGTCCCAAGGTTATTGCGGAATCCAAACTGTGTATCACCAAGCTGTTCTTCTATTTTTTTGGTACATCGTAGAGTGCAAAATTCGTAGAAATATCTTTAAAACATGACTCATCAAGCTAATGGTTCGGTAGTCACTACATCTTTTCGCGTTTGCTTTTTTACGTATCGTCACAAAAGGCGACAGCAGCCAATCCGTTGGTATAGAGCCAGTTTGATAAACTTTATTAAAAAGATTAAGGAGAGATCTTTTACCTGAACTTTCGAAGAGCTTTATTATTTCACACGGTATTCGTCTGGTCCCGTCGCTTTTCTGGTCTTTGCTAATCTTATTGCTTGTTCAATTTCGTCCATAGTTAAGTCAGGCCCTGTAACTACTTCGTTAATTTCAAGCTCGGGCCTTTCATCCTTAAACAGTTCCTCAATGAAGTCTTTCCATCTGTCTATTTTATCCAAATCAGTGATAATCAGTTTTCCGTCTCTATCAACGATGTTATTTGCATGTTTTTTGTTCTGACCGGTGAGATCTTTTATTTTTTTTTTATACATATTAAATGAATCATGTTTTCTCTGCAACTCTTCAATTTCTAAACATTTATTTTCAAAGTATGTTTCTTTTGCCGCTCGTATTTTAGTCCTTATCTCTTTATTAATGCGTTTATACATTTCGATGTTTTGGTTCTTAAATTTGCGCCTTTTTTCCATCAAATTCAAAATCTCATCGTTCATCCACTGTTGCTTCATTTGATTTTTATCTTTGAAGTTTGGAGTTGAGTTGCTTATAATCGTTTTGATTTGGTTCCAATGCTCCTCGGTGGATTCTTGTTGTTCGCTATTCTCAAAATTGTTCTCTAAATTGTCTGCAATCCCCTGACTGTTGTTTATAATAAAATTGGTATCCAGTTTGTTAGAGGATCGTTGTTGTTTTATCCGTTTTGTTGTTTTACTATTTAAGTAAAAGTTTTTATAAATTTTTTACGAAGTTTTTTTAACCCGGGCAGATATTTATTATTTTAGATTTTTTAGATCATTCGAACCGGAAAAGGTCTCCTGTGATCCGCTACCTTCGTCGCGGAGATGGTATTTAAAGAAGAAGAAGAAGATGGCCTGTCGGTCACCTACGCTGGTAGGAACTCACGATCTCCAAACACTTTTGCATACACTTGCTACTTTGAAATATGTGAAATGTTATTTGGGGTAAACGCCAGTAGGAATGCCTTTCCTATCAATGCCAACACGTCGTAAATAGATATAGGCTTTCCAGCATGATTACCATCCAACATTTGCTGGCATCATTGAAATAATTCGTAAATGAACCAAACATAGCCATATCCATCAACAGCAGGAGCTTCACAAATAAAATAAAATTTTCAAGAGACTCAACGAAAAATTCAGCATTGCACCAACCACTAGAAGTTGCCATGCCAATAGTCCCAACACGCGGAAGAATAAAACCTGGTGGGATAAATATTGCTGCAGTGCTAACGCAAGCTATGATGGTAACATTAAGAATTCCTCTCTCGCCAGAAGTCATCATCAACCCGTACGCATCCACTGCTGGACATAGGTCTCCCTTAGCTCTTTCGATCCATTGTTTTGTGCGGCTTGCATCCAGTTACCGATAACTTGCTTCAGATCATCAGCCCATCTCGTTGGTGGTCGTCCTCTGCTCCGTAGTGCTTCTTCTCGTGGCCTCCACTCGACAATACGTTTTGTTCATCGGTTGACTGACAATCTGGTGTCGTGTCCTGTCCTATTTCACTTTAGCGACGCGATTTTTTCGAAAAAAAAAATCCTTGACACCCCCGATAGGGGCTTCACGACCTTGACGTTGGTTCGGGGGCTTAAGCTGACTGTTCAGATAGGGCCGTAGTCTGGAGCAGGAAGTGGATCAAGTATGTGTGTACGAATGCATGGGATCTCCCTAATAAGGAGCTCTCCGATGAAAGAAGGCATCCCCTATAAACGGGCAAGGCCTAATGCATGGTAAGTATGAAAGGATGTGAAACAACCTCGCCAGACCGGTTCCTGTCACGACTTAGCTCTCTGGAGTATCTGGGAATCTTTCCTAGGTACTCGAGAGACTAGGAATGTATGAACTGCTTCAGCGACCAAGAAGTAGCCCGCCCTAAGTTAACCCACCCATGTCTGGTTGTACCACTCCCCTGGCGTAAATTTAAGTAGAAGACCCTCTGGTCTTCACTGCCACATCTCCATTCTACGGCACTGTTCACATCGCCAATATATAGTCAACCGACCCGATATTATCTACCAGCTGTATCTATCCTACACTCCGAGTACAACCAGAAAATGCTATCCCTCCTTCATCCTTTTTCCCACTAAACCTACACCCCCAACACACAAGGTAAAGGTGTAATTGTACCGTGCCCAGGCCTGCATGGCAGTTGTGTGTCTAAATTGAACTGTCTCAAACGGTCGACTGGGGGAACCAGGCCACACCCCCTTTCATTTAAGGCCTTGTACCGGCACAGGGAGCGCTGCTGGTATGGACAGTTTATTTCTCCCATACTCGTGGGATCAATATGGAACCATGCAAAAATTTAAAAGATTTAACCCTAGGGGTCTCGCAGGAGAACCCAACAAACAATCAAACTTCCACTGAGACTGTTCGGCAGAATCTGGAAGAAAATAATCCCATCACATCGGGTAATAAAAATACTGAGGACGCAATGCGGACTCATTTAAAAGATGCTGAGGATGAGGTTTCTCGGCCAAAAATATCTGGGGCACAGAGAAGAAAGCTTCGGAAAATGAGAGAACAGGGAATTGACACTTCTAAGGTCAAATTACCTCCTAGACCTCAAAATAAAACTCCTGGAAATGCCGAAATCACACAAGCTGTCAAGCGGACTGTGTCTGATAGAAGCACTCCTGAGGAGAAATTAATAAAAAAGAGCAGAACTGCTGCTGCCTCTTTCAAAAAGCTCAGCAGCAACTACAAAGCAGCTCTTACGGGAATAAAGACGGCAATAATTCCCAAAGAATACCCAGACATATCTGTAACGGAAAAAGACGTTGGGGCAATAAAAGAGGCCCTAATTAAACTTATCGATGAGGTTCCTTGCGCACCTCGTTACGAAGGTAATCGGCTCATGGATGGATACTATGGGTTGATATGTGCTGACGAGGAGTCCTTTAAGATCACAAAGGATTTCTTGGAAGAAAATACGGAGTGGAAGGTCGTTAAGGCTGAGGAACTCCCAAAATCGAAGCGTGTACTGATGTACCTTCCAGAGACTAAAAATGAGGATCTGAAAGTGCCACTGGCACGAATTGAAAAACAAAATCCTGAACTAAGGACCAGTCGTTGGGCAATTCTGAGTTCCAAACCAGCAACTGACGGAGGACTGCATGTGAGTGTCCGAATTGATAAGGAGTCAGAGGCACAGCTTGAAAGGCTTCAATGGAAGCCTTATTACCTTCTACAGCGAGCAAGTATTATACCGTTGGAAGAGGGTAAAGCAAGACAGGCTGGGAACATTGGGGAACCAAAACCTGCAACGATTACTTCCGAACTGCAGGAGGCCGAAGGGGAATCTATGCAGGTGGAAGAAATTACAAGAGGGCCTGTTAGAGACCCCAAAAATGAATAAACTGCAACATTAAGATCATACAGATCAATTTGCAGCACAAAAAAAACAGCTTCGGCACTTTTGTGCCAGGAAGTAGCTGAGAAAAACATTGATATGGTGCTTATTCAAGAACCGTGGATAAATGAAGGTAAGATACGGGGATTAAATGTTAAGGGATGGGAACTAATTTTGGGAGTACCTGACAATAAAATCAGAACTTGTATATTTTGTAGATCTGACCTTAACCTGGTACCAGTTATGGAGCTCTGTACGGGAGACATGACAGCTGCCAGAATTAAACTGAATTGCAATGGGTTGGTTACAGAGTTGATTGTTGCGTCTCTTTACCTTCCTATTGACAGTAAAGAACAACTTCCAGGGACTAACATAGAGAACCTTCTAGAATACACCAATGATAAGCATACAGAACTTATCATTGGAGTCGACTCCAACGCCCACCACATCATTTGGGGAAGCAGAGATACAAACAATAGAGGTAAGTTACTTTTTGAGTACCTTTGCACTAACGAACTTGATCTTCTGAACAGGGGTAATAAGCCCACTTTCAGGACATCAAGAGCAGAATCACTAATCGACCTAAGCCTATGCTCTATGGGGATTGGGAACATAATATCTGACTGGCATGTGTCGGATGCGTTATCCTTATCGGATCATGCATACATATGCTTTGAGATAAACTCAGTCAAACCGGAACCAAGGTTCTATAGAGACCCTAAGGTGACCGATTGGGAATCCTTTAAGAGGGATCTTGGAACAAGGGTACGGAATTATCCTAAAAGGCCAAAAAACAATGTTGAGGTTGAGATGGCAGTAGACTGGTTGCAGCATGCAATAGTCGTCTCATATGAGGAAAACTGCCCGTTAAAAGAAAGTCGCCCTCCCAGGCAAGTAACTTGGTGGAATAAGGAGCTGTCTGATCTCAAAAGAGAAACAAGACGGCTCTTCAATAGGGCGAAGAAATCAGGTGATTGGGAAGCATATAAGGCTAAACTGAAAACCTATAATAAGAAAATCCAATCCGCTAAGGAAAGATCCTGGAGAGAATTCTGTGAAAACATTGAAAGTGTACCTGAAAGCGCCAGGGTTAACAGAATCCTCAAAAGAGATAACATTAACAAACCCAAGTCAATGAAATTGCCCAATGGGAAGTATACGGACACAGAGAAGGAGGCTGTAGAGCATCTTTTAAGTGTTCACTTTCCAGGGTCGACGCAATTGACTGCTAATAACAATCATCAAGCAAACAATAGCCCAACCAAAAGGGACTGGCTGACCTCTGACGAGATCTTTGGTTCTCACAAGGTCAGATGGGCTATTGAAACTTTTGAACCTTATAAAACTGCGGGACCGGATGGTATATTTCCTAAGCTTCTCCAGGAGGGTCTGGAAATAATCATGGGTCCCCTGATCACAATATTTAGAGCTAGCCATGCTCTGGGATACATTCCCAAAGCTTGGAGAAGGGCAAGGGTGGCGTTTATTCCCAAACCAGGAAAAACAGATTACACCTTAGCAAAATCCTACAGGCCTATAAGTCTGACCTCATTCATGTTAAAAACCATGGAAAAAATCTTGAACGAACACATCAAGAAAAACAATTTAAATGAAAATCCACTGCACCAACGGCAATGGGCGTATCAGGCAGGGAAATCAGGTGAAGCCGCCCTGCACAATCTAGTGTCGGAACTCGAAAGGAGTCTGCATCAGAAAGAAGTCGCCCTTGCTGCATTTTTAGATATAGAAGGTGCATTTGATAATACCTCAATCGAGTCTATACAAATCGCACTGGTGAGGAAGAAAATCAACAACACAACATGCAAGTGGATTATTCAGATGCTTCAGAGCAGAATAATATCCACAGATACGCATGAAGATACCATAAATCTGAGGGCAACTAAGGGATGCCCTCAAGGCGGTGTATTGTCACCGTCATTATGGAACATAGTTGTCGATGATCTGATTCATGGGCTAAGCGCCCAAGGAATCTGGGTCCAGGGTTTCGCAGATGATATCGTGATAGTAACTAGGGGAAAATTTCCCAGCACTGTTGCGTATCAGATGCGATATGCCCTTCACTACATAGAGAACTGGTGTCTGAAAGAGAACCTCTCCGTGAACCCTTCTAAAACTAAACTGGTAGCCTTTACAAATAAGAGGAAGCTTACTGGACTGAGTGAGCTGAAATTATTTGGAGAGGTACTGGAAAGAACCAATGAGGTTAAGTATCTAGGGGTAACCCTGGATTCGAAACTCAATTGGAATACTCATATTACCAATATAACCAATAGGGCTAAGCGACTCTTCTGGAACTGCAGACGAGTTGTAGGTAAAACCTGGGGATTGAAATCAAAGGTGATATGTTGGTTGTACACATCAGTGATACGACCGACAGTTACTTATGGGTCAGTACTCTGGTGGAGAAAGACGGCTTTGCAATCTTGTGTGACCACTCTCACCACCCTACAAAGACAAGCGCTTCTAAATATAACAGGAGCCTTGAATAGTACAGGAACGGCTTCATTAGAGGCTATCACAGGTCTCCCTCCGCTGGAATTGTATATTTCGGCGGTAGCCTTTATGACCATCCTGAGGCTCAAAGCAAACAATACTTGGAGGCCAAATTATGTATTGAATAGCCACACAAACATTACTGGGACTATACTTGAGGAATACATCTTTATGATGAACTTAGATATGATGACACCAGAACTAATCTTCACTGAGAAGATTAACACAATTATACCATCTAGAGAACAAAAAGTCCCAAACATTAATGGAGACTTAATATGGTTCACTGATGGATCTAAAACTGCCCATGGTACTGGATCAGGAGTCTTTGGGCAAACATGTAACTATAATAAATCTTACAGCCTAGGTCAACATACAACGGTGTTCCAGGCTGAAGTTTTTGCTTTGGTGGCCTGCATTGATGAAATAATTGATGAGGACCCTAAAGCTAAGAGAATCAACATTTACACAGATAGCCAATCGGCTATTCTGGCTGTAAAGAACCCTCTCACCAAATCAAAACTGGTGAGAAACTGCAAAGCTCTCCTCAATAACCAGGCAAAAGACAACAAAGTGTCTTTAATATGGGTGCCGGGTCATGAAGGGGTGCATGGGAACGAACGAGCAGATATGTTAGCGAAACAAGGCTCGAAAAAAACTTTTGAAGGCCCAGAACCTTTCTGTGGCATCACTAAAGATGCTATGAAAAACGAGGTTCAGAAATGGCTGATAAAGAATCATCAAAATAAATGGAGAACCACTCAAGGGCAAATCCAGACTAAAAAAATAATCAAGAATATTGATAAAAAACTCTCGAACAGTTTGATGAACCTCAATAAACGAGAGATCAAAACGGTCACTGAAATGGTGACTGGACATTGTCGTTTAAGAAATCACCTATACAAACTAGGTAAGGTGAATGAACCATGGTGCAGAAAGTGCGAAATGGAAGAAGAAACTGCCATACACATACTATGCTATTGCAGTGTGCTAGATGATGTAAGGCAGAACTTCACTGGTCAAATGAGGTTTGAACCAGAAGAGATCTTAAAACTACCAATAAGAAAACTGTTGGCCTTCGTTGAGGCCACAGGACTTATTAAAGTTTAAGGAGAAGAACAGGGTTTGGTACAAAGGTCTTATGACCAAGTGCCAGAGACTAACGAGTCTCGCCTGAGTTAAGAAGAAGAAGAAGAAGAAGAAGAAAATCCTTGACAGAAGTAGCTGCTCCGATTTGCTTATCCTTAGCTGATTTGCTTGACTTTTACGGTGATGAGCGTGCTAATAACCGGCAAAATAACGCAAAAGATGGAAAACATATTATGTTGTGAGATAAAAAGAAATTAAACTAGTAGAGGTGGTGGGAAATTTAGCGATAAAAACCTATAAATTTATATTCTATATATTGTTTCCCGCTTTAAGACCTATCGGACGAGTTTGGCAACTACTGCCACAGTGACAGTGACAGTTTTAGTTAACACACCCACCTGATACATCTAAAGAGGAAACAATAAATAGAATATAAATTTGTAGGTTTTTATCGCTAAATTTCCCACCTCTAATAGACTCATTTCTTTTTATCTCGCAGTTCAATATGTTTTCCATCTTTTGCGTTATTTTGCCGGTTATTAGCGCGCTCATCATAGTTCAGAGAAATAAGGAAAAAAATATCCTGTTGGTGACAAAACCCCCTCCAGGCCGAAGTAAAATTTTTTGAGTATTATGGACATCTATATTAATCACCTATATGTTTCCTGCAGTCAATTTTGATGATATACTTATTGATATAGTACAAAAAGTTAAGTATTTTAAACATATTTGAGAGTGAGAAACTCATATATCGTATAAAAAACTTCAATATGGCGTTCGCTGAACATGTCTATCCTTATTGGTTGCTTAGAAAATTGCAAAATAAATCATAAATTTTGAGTTTTTATAAATATTCATAACTTATGTAAAAATTAACTTAGAACGTTCTTATTACACGGAATGCTTAGACTTCTGGTGCTTAAATAATACCCTAAATTTCAAAGCAAATTGCTTTGAAATTTTTGACTATTTTGACTAGCAAAATAGTTTAAAAGTTATTTATTTTGTTTATCCCAAATTAAATTTTTTTGCAACGCTATAAGTCAGAAAATGGTGAAGTTACACTAATACTTTGGATAGTTTATGAAAGAAGAAGATTTATACTATTAATTTAATTAAACAAAAATGACAAAGAATAACTCTAAATACTGCAAAATTATTTTGCAAAAACATGTGAATTAAAAACAAGGGGGGGCTAACTTCGTCCCTAATTGTCCTAGGACAATTGTTTTTCTTTCTAAATGTGTATAAAAATTCAGTCTTTCCAAGTCTGAAAGAATAATTTTTCTACGGTTAACGGTTAAAAAGTTATTCTAATTGTTTATAAGTAAGCAAAAAATCGACGTGTTTTTGCAAAATAATTTTACACTGTTTAAAATTCCTTTTTGTCATTTTTTTTTATTAAATCAATAGTATAAATTCTTTTCTTCCATAAACTGTCAGAAGTCTTACTGTAACCTCATAATTTTCTGACTTGGTCTTGCAAAAAAACTAAATTTGGGATAAACAAATTAAATAACTTTTAAACTATTTGACCAATTGCTTTGAAATTTAAAATATACTTTAAGCACCAGAAGTCTCAGCAACTGGTGTAATAAGAAGGTTCTAAGTTAATTTTTACATAAGTTATAAATATTTATAAAAACTCAAAATTTATTATTTATTTTGCAATTTTCTAAGCAACCAATAAGGATAGACATATTCAGCGAACATATTGAAATTTTTTAGACCATTTATGAGTTTCTTACTTTCAAATTTGTTTAAAATGCTTAACTTTTTGGTTATAGACGAAAAAAGCGAAAATTACCGTTTTTTGATCTTATTTTGTTTATAACTATGTATATCATCAAAATCGGCTGCAGGAAACATAAAGGTTATCAATATAGATGTCCATACTACTCAAAAAATTTGGTTTCGGCCTGGAGGGGAATGTGTCACGAGAAAAATCTTATTTCTCTGGACTATCACTGTATATTATATCATCAAGTATACTAAATATTATTATTAGTTATATTATTTTACTACCAACCTCTTTAGTCCACCACTTTTACAAATGCAATGAACTAATAATTCCACTGGAAAAGTTTAATGAGTTTGGCAGTAAAAAGCCACAATAAATATTTTACGATTACGGAATTTAAAAAAGAACTAAAAGTGAAATTTATCTGTGTTATTCAGTTGTCGCCGGATATCTAGTGTGGTCTACTTCTCGACCAAACGAGTTGAGATTGGAATAAAGCGGTCTTTGTTCCAGATTTGTTATTTTGCTTATCCTCGCTCTTTTTACAGTTCTTCTATCGTTAAACGAAGGAAATTGTCTACTAAAGTTAGAAGTTGCAGCACTGAAAGAAAGTATTACATTTTTGGAGTCCACTCGCTTGATATAAATATATGGGGTGGTTAAAATCATATAAATAGCCACATAAAATATGTTTCGGTAGAAGTTGGTTTAACGGTTGGCCTAGATTCTCTATTACTGTTTCCTTTTTGGAGGTTTTAGCTGTTTTTGGTATGTTCTGTTTGTACCTAAAGACACATGGTACATATTCCAAAATACGGCCGGTTCAGGGTCGTATTTAAAATATCTGTCAATGATGCATTATTTACAAAACAAAGTCAATGTATTAAGTTGTCATATACATGTAATGAAACTACATTAGTCGAGGAAATGAAGCATTTTGGCTCGCAATTTTTTCGTCCAGCATAGATTTACTTGAAATTTTCACAGAAGGTAGGGAAGAGTCCAAGGATCATTTTCTATATCATGCCGCTGTACGCTAAAACCTTGGGGGTGGTTGCCACCCCATCTCGGGGGCGGGAATTTTTTATTACATTTTAACTATGTAAATCGATGTAAAAAGTAATTATAGGAAAAAAATGTTTTCTACATTTTCTTCATAAAACTAATATTTTTCGAGTTATTCACGCTTGAAAGTAACCGTCTTTCGATGAAAAAATCGACTTTTTTAGAGGGTTGTTTGAGAATACCTCGAAAAATATGCATTTAATAAAAAAACTGTAGATATAAAAATTGTATCTTTTAGTAACACAAACCAAATTATTTATCTGTAATATCGCTAAGACCAATACGAACCGAGATACAGCATGTTAAATGATAGCTCTTTTCGTCAAATGCATAATTTGAAATATTCAAAGTAAAATAACGGAAAAACTTTGCATTTTTCGAGAAAAACTTTAATATTCTTTTTTCAAGTATACAGTTAGGCCTTTCAAAAAAAATAACAAAAAGGTTCTAGTCTGAAAATTAAGCGACTTATGATCAAAAAAAGGTCGGTACCTGTTTTTCTCTATGAAAAAATCAGTGCAAACAACCCCCTAAGTACCCTCTTAATTAAAAATTGGTCTTCACCTTTCTGTAAATCCTTTTATGTTTGTATTATCAATACACCTAAGAAGTTTGACTTATTTAAAAGGCCTAATTTTAGAAAAATTGGAGTTTAAAGAAACATTAATTTTTTGGAATTTCCCATTTTTCACCTTTTACTTCAAAATATCTCCGAAAATACTGGAGATACTAAAAAAATGATGGACTACTAAATTGTAGCTCCTTTAATAACTAAAATTCCGTTGTGCATAGATTTTTCATTACAGTGAACACTTAGCGAGATATAGCTGTTTAAAACCTCTATTTATGAGCAAACACCCCCTTATTCGAGCCCTTTAAAACCACCCTAATTAAAAACTGAGCGATCTTACGGAATTTAGTTTACACAGTCTTATAACTCTTCAAAAAACCTACAAAGTCATTTTAGGAAAAACTTTTTATCGTCAAAAATGAAGGAGCTATGTTTATAAAACAATTTTTTTTTCGAATAATTTGGATAGTCTGCTTATGGATAATTTTCAATGTACGTATAATACCACAGAACTGGTTCGTATAATGGAAGATAACTAAAAAACTATTTGTATTTGTACATATTTGTAAATTCGTATTTTTGTGTAAATAAATGTTTTTGTAATTCTTTAATTCTACTTTTTTTCTGCATAGATCTATTAAAATATCTACTTATATATAATATGAAGCACAGGGTGAGATGATCCTAATCCCAAATTTTTATGTAAATCGATGCAAGCCGAAATTATTCTTTTAGGATAAGTAAATTTTTTATACATAGCTTCAACAAGGGTGGTTTTAAGGGTTGAAATATTATGATGGTATATCTTAAAGCATAAAACATTCATTATGTAACTAATAAGAACCAAATGTTGACAATATTAAAGTTTAAAATGTTATTTTATAATTTTTTACAATTAGGGGTAGTTTTCACTCTTAAAAAACCAAAAGCGTACAATGGCTCAATATAGAAAATGAACTGGAGGGTGTAATGGGCCTAATCCCAAATTTTTGTACAAAATGATGCTGGACGAAAAAATTGCGAGGTTTTGCCGTTTTTTCAGCTTCATTTCCTCGACTACATTTACTTTCATAATTTTAATACTGCTGTGCTCTAAGGCAGGGGTCGGCAACATTTTTCGGATGGCGGACCATGTTCAAAATAAAACCTATTATCCGGGCCGCATATTCAAATATAAATTAAATAGTTTTCTTCTTCTTCAGTCTGTTTGCATCTATTCCTGGACAAAGGCCTCCAATGAGTTCTTCACTTCTCTCTGTTTTGTATTATTTAGTACCAGTTACTCCCCACTTGTGCTTTGATATCGTCTAGCCATCGTTGTTGTGGTCTTCCACTACTAAGGCTTGCTCGTCAGGTCTCCGATGTATAATGTTTCTCGTCCACATTTCGTTGTTTTGTCATGTCACGTGTCCTACCTAGTTTCATTTCATTTGCGCAATTCTTCCAATTACATCCTCCACCTTCGTCCTGCTTCATATGTCCTTATTTTCGTATATGTTTTTTCAGAGATACTCGTAACATAGCTCATTCGATGGACCTGTGTTTTTCTTAATCTATGCAGAGTGAGTTTTATGTATGTAACGCCTCAATTATCTCGGAAACGGCTTGCACGATTTTTATAAATTTTGGTATGTAAGGGTCTTGTGATACGACGGATATTATGGTGGTATTTACATTGTTTTCGGATATTCCGTTTTTCTGAAAATCTAATGAACTTTCTTATTTGAAATAGGACACCCTGTATATTTTTTGCGTTTTGAAGTCCTTAAGAAATGCTGATTATTTTTTATGTAATATTCCCTATACCTAAATTCCATAATTTCGTCGTTATTGCTATATTTATTTAAAAAAAAATTTAAAACAAGTTATAAAAATTCATTTTCTCGGCCCGACCAGACATTATTTTAGGTTCTTTGGATCATTTTAAATAAAAAAGATCCCTTGTAATTTTTCTCTAAAGTCGGTCGTTTGTGAATAGTTATAAACAATTTTATACTGAAAAAACGAAAAATAAAGGTTATCAAGGCTCAAAATCCGAAGTAAAAATATTACTTTTGTAATTACAGCCTAAATTCAAGTTCGAACCTTATTATACGCAGTTTGGGCTTATTTCATTTTAAAAGATTGTTTTTTAATTGTTAATGCAGCATGATCGCCAGTTCTCTCATAAGCGATTCATTTACACTCTTCTTAAAAAAATAATATTTTAGAATCAAACACGCCAACAATTCTTATGGGGAGCTGATAGAAGAAGGCTTCAAATTTAATTTAGGCTCTTCGTGATTTCAAAAATATTGTTTTTTATTTAGGTATGTTTTATTAAAAATCGTCATTTATCGTTGTTTTCAGTATTAAATTGTTTCAAAAACCTTCAAACGTACAAAAACATTCGCTGTTTTCAGAATTAAATTGTTTATAACTTTAGACAAGAATTTTAAAGAACATTTTTTATTAAATAAATGTAGCAATAACTCCGAAATTGTAGCAATTAGGTATAGGGAATATTACACAAAAAATAATCAGCATTTCTTAAGGACTTCAAAACGCAAAAAATATACAGAGTGTCCCATTTGAAATAAGAAAGTTCATAAGATTTTCAGAAAAACGGAAAATCTGACAACAATGTAGATACCACCATAATATCGGCCGTATCACAAGACCTTTACACACCAAGATTTATAAAAATCGCGCAAGCCGTTTCTAAGATAATTGAGGCATTCCATACATAAAACTCACTGTGTATATTCATTTTTCATCTGTTTTAAGACATTTGTAACTTCCTCGTTAGTAATTTTGGTAGTATGTATTTTAGATCCTACATTTAATATTTCCATATCGTGGTTTTCTGGTTTTGCTACGCTGAATGAGTAGGTATAATTCTGTATAAATAGTAATCTTCAACAATATTTTTATTATCTTATTTTTGTCGTTTTAGTGATTCCATTTTTATCTTTTATCTGGTGTATTTGTTGTCGGTTTTTACTACTTATTTAGAGTTTTTAACACTTTCAAATTCTTGTTTCTCTCTATAATATTTTCGATTTGTTCGGTGTTGTTGTCCGTGATGTCTTGTCTTATTATTTTTCTTATTGCCTTATTAAGTTTCTGATATTATGGTGAATTTCGGTCCATGCAACTTTTGTCCTTAATCGTATTATTTTTCATAAATTTGATGATTTTTCCTAAAATTGTATTAGTGCTTTGACGGGCTGCACAAAAAGTTGCAAAAAGCCGCATGCGGCCCGTGGGCCGCACGTTGACGACCCCTACTCTAAGGCGTCATCTCAAATTGGAATTTCAAATTGGAACACAGTCAGCCGAGGTAAGAAATTCGAAACATACTCCTGACCCACCCGGCCCTCACCAGCTGTGGAGAGACTGATCGACGTCTGTCAAGCGTTTATGAAGCTTTCATTTTCACTTATCTATAGAAATAATCATAGATTGGGAATATTACATATCTGATTATTTTATAAAATCTGTAGATTTTACAAACCATAAGTATGGATTTTTCTATAGAATGTGTGGCTAAGGCTCTAGTGTTTAATGAACTAGGTTGTAATACACTATCTTCGTATGCAACGTTCCTATATATGGAAGTTAGTGTGTGTGCCCAATACCTATATGTTGAATTGTAGACTTTACAGTTTACATCCAACTGCTTTACAACAGTATCCGACCGCTGATCTTTAGTAACATTGGCTTTAACTTTTTAAAATATTCTCCGGATGCTTTAGACGATTTACAGTAGGAAAAATGAAAGATTAGCCATGAACGAACATATAAAACACGCTGTATTTTTCTATCACCGTGTCACAAAAAAATTGGCTAACGCAAGTACATGTAATTCTTATATAAGATGTTCTTATACTAGGGCGGTCCGATAAGTACTTAGCCTTCTAAAGAAAACCTAAACTTTGGAAAAGTGACGATTTATTTCTGAAATTAGTCTTCTTTTAGCTCGATAGACTTGACCCAGCGATGCTCCACATTCTTTAACACCTCTGAAGAATATCTTTTCTCGAGGTCTGCAAAGTAGTCTGCAGTGGCGGTGATGGACTCCTTATTCGACTTAAATTTTTGCCTGACGAGAGACTTTTTTAAGTTTGGAAACAAGAGGAAACCGTACAAGCCCAAATCTGGAAAATACGTTGGTTGGAACAGCAGTTTGTAGCCCAGTTCGACCAATTTGGCCATGGCCATGGCAGAGGTGTGAGCCGGAGCGTTGTCTTGGTGTAAGAGTATTTTTTTCTTCCACACCTGGAGCTGTTTTTTCTGAAAGTCGGCGTCGAATCGAACCAATAATGCGGCAAAGTAAAGCTCTGTGATCGTTTTACCCTTTCCCAGGAAGTCCCAGGCGAAACGTTAAAAAGACGTCCTAATTATCACCAAACCACGTCAGTTTGTCATGTTTTTTCGACGTCGAAAGTCACGTGAATATGTCCCATCATAACTGACGTCATTTTTATCACGTTTTAAATAGGTGATATAAAAAACGTAGTTTTCATGTCGTTTTTTTTAGATTATTTTTTATTTTACGGTTTTAAAAATATACAAAAATAATTATTCGTATGGGTATTGTTGGTATTGCAATTTTTTATTTAACTGTTTTAAATTTAGCTTATAGGCTAAGGCAGCGGTTCTCAATCTTTTTGTGTCATGCACCACCAAATACTTCTTATTATTTTTGGTACCACCTAACTGAAATACATATCTAACTAGGTGATCTAATTAACTATAATAGTGGTGCTGATTTTGGCTGTTTTTGCGTTTTGTGTACCACCTCAAAAAATTAAATGTACCACCAGTGGTACATGTACCACAGATTGAGAACCGCTGGGCTAAGGTATACTTACTGTGTCAAAACTGAAACAACATATAAACTAATAAATAATTTATTAAGAAATTAATTTAATTAAACTCGATAACACATAATTAGTTCATTAACAGAAAATATTCACCAAAACAAAACACATAACCTCAAACCGTTTTCAAGAAGAACTATCACAAGAACTATTGCATTAACCCTGCTGTCCTGTTCGGGTCTATTTGACCCAAAAAATAAATTATTTCTTATTTTACAAATTATTACGCGGCGTAGCGATTTGGTGTTTGGTGACTTTATTACCTAATATGAGGTCTTTCAATTGCATATGAGATAAACATTCTACTTCCTGATTTTTTTTTATTAAAATGAAATTGTTACCTAGAGTACGTTCGGGTCAATGTGACCCGCGTACTTAAACCGTTAAAAATTACCTGTGTATGTGTGTTTAGTTGGCAGTATTCTATATTAGCAGTACCTGTGTGTTTGTCAGCCGGATACGTCTCTAAATAAAAACAGGTTTCTGCAAGCTAAAACTTGTAAAATAAACTGTAGTATAGCTGGACGATATTGCAAACCAAATTATAAATATGACCAACATGGACAGACAGCATGTATTTGGAACCAACTGGAAAGGTATGAATAAAGTTGGTTTCCAAGCATACATTGGTCTTTTATTTTTAGCTCGAGTTTATAAGTCCCATGGTGAATCAACTAAAAATTTATGGAATGAAGAAACGGGTCGTACTATATTTAGATCAACAATGTCGCTGGATATATTTACAAAAAGTTTACAAGTAATAGGTTTTGATAACAAAACTACTAGACAGGATAGAAGACGTTTTGATAAACTTGCGGCAATACGTGAAATTTATGAAATATGGGTAGAAAAGGTAAAAAGAACTTTTAACCCTGATGAAAATGTTACCGTCGATAAACAACTAGTTGCCTTTAGAGGCCGTTCTCCCTTCAAATGGTACATTCCAGCAAGCCAGAGAAATATGGCACAAAACTTTTGGGTTTATATAATTATGAACAGTAAAACTTCTTATGCTCTAAAATTGCAGATCTATACAGAAATGCGTGTGATGTGTGACTTGAATAGTGATTTGGAATGCCACAATATTACGTGTATAATAACTTTTTTACATCGTAAAATTTAGGAAAATTTCTTCTAAAACAAAGTAGATACAATGCCGGGTATTATAAGTAAAATAAACCGGAGCTTTCAGCAAAAATCGCGAATAAAGAAGTTCATAGCTCGTCTTTTTTGCTTCATGCAAGATTTGACACTATTCCCAAAAATAATAAAAATGTTTTTCTTTTGAGTACTTTGCATCATGAATGGTTGTATCATGCATCACTTTCATCAAATGAAAAAGCCCCAAATTATTTTAGATTACAATTCTAATAAGGGAGCAGTGGATACTCTACATTAGCTTGTTGGCACGTATACATGTGAGAAAAGATAAATCGCTCGCCAATGATTGTTTTTTATAATCTACTGGACATTTCTGCCTACAACGCGTTCGTGTTATGGGCATCAATAAATATTCAATGGAATACAAATCAATTGGGAAAACGGCGAATTTTTCTTGAGGAATTGGGAAAAAACTAATGAAACCAGTCATCATTTCCAGAAAAAATATACCAATAACTAAAGGCTCTTACGAACTGGCCAAAAAGGACACGAGCAGGAACAATATGGAAATGCTAGTGAACCGTCTATCAAATCTAACTCCGCCTGCTAAACGAACACGCCGTAAACTTGCCGTAAAAACGATAACAAGACAAATTATTATGTTGGATTATATCACAAACATATTTGTAAAATCCATTCTTTTTATTAATATCCCAGTTGTAAACTGAATTAAATTTTTGTAGATATTTTTTAATAGGCTGTTTTGAAAGAAAAAATGCATTTTGTTTTTGTTAATAAGGTTAATTTACATTAACAACATCATTTTTGTTTAATTAACCATAATTTCTTGTTAATAAAGTTTTATTTATCACCATTAGCTTATTTTATTTCGATTAAGGAGCGTAGACCATAGTTGGGTCATATTGACCCGAACAGTACATTTGTGTAGTTGACTCGAACGGGACAGCAGGGTTAAACTAACTCACAACTCGCTTGAAAAAAACGAATAAAAATCTCTTAATTAACACGTTTCTTCAACTAAATATCTAAATGAAATGTCCTTTTATACCACACAAAGCATGTAAACAATAAATGAAAAATTTCTTATGACAATTTAAGCTTATAGTTATAAACGTCAATATACAACATTATACATTACAAGCATTAACCTGTTAAGCTCCTCCCATTTTTGTGACGTCAGACTTGAGCTGTCTGAAATATTCTGAAATGAAAACGTATTTTTAAACGTATTTTAATGTCACTAATCTTACCTATTTAAATCACCTACAGAAGACGTTTATACGACCTAATGTTCAAACACGTGTATATATTCAACCAAAAGCTGACGTTTCCTCGACGTTATTGACGTCACTTGGTTGCCTGGGGTGGATATGGATCACACCTTTTGAATCCCAGAAAATGGTGGCCTTCACCTTTCCGGCCGACTGGACAGTCTTCGCACTCCTCGGAGCACGTTCACGGGCTGACATCCACTGTATCAACTGTTCCTTGGTCTCTGGTGTATACCAGTGGAAGCATGTTTCGTCGAGGGTTACGAAACAATGTAGAAAATAATTTGGATTACGCTTACAAAGCATCAGATACTGTTCTGAGGTGGTCTCATGATTGCGTTTATTGTTTGGAATTCGAAAATGCGGCAGCCATAGCGCCAACAGCTTTTTTTGCCCAAAATTTCATGCAGAATATGACCAACGAAATCTTTTAAGGTGCCTACTGTCTCAGCTATCTCATGCAGTTTTAGTCCGCGGTCTACCAATACGCGATCGTGGACTTCTTTCAAGTTATCCTCAGTGGTAGCCGTTTTTGGGCAACTAGGATCAAAAACCGACATGCCACTACGTTGAAACTCGTTAAACCAATTTCTGACGGTTTCCAACGAAAGAGAAGATTCGTCGTTTACAGATTTCAAGCGCTTTTTGATTTCGCTGCGGAATTTTCCTTCTAAAAACAAGAGTCAAACCGCCGAATGATATTGCTCTTTTTTCATTTTTCTAAAATCTTCAAACACGCCAGGTCAAAACAAAACTACGAGTCCGATTTGGCTGATATTTTGACACAGGCCGTCTACAAGAATGCATTACACTATTACACGATCGTAGATTTTTCTTGTGACAGTGGCGCCATCGGCAGGAGAGGCTAAGTACTTATCGGACCACTAGTAATGTTACTAGTTTATTATTTTCTGAAACATAGAAAAGAATGTGTTTAATATGATCGCTCATGGGTAATCTTTCATTTTTCCTACTATATGTCCAATATTAATGTCATATTTTGTCAAAATTTTCGATTTTCGATATTTGTTCGGATAATTCATCAGTTTTGATAGGGATCTGTAGTGTTTATTAAAGTTGATTAGTGTTTTAAAGAAAATCATAGAATGAGGTCATTCTTCTGTAACGATAACTTGAAACTTCAACTTAGAAAGCGCATGATTAAATGTTACATTTGGCCAGTCCTCGTATAATATTCCGAAGCATGGATATTAAAATATCCACCATTTATCGTTTGAAGGCTTTTGAAATGTGGCTGCACACACGTACATTAAAATACCATCGACGGAAATGCAGACAAGTGTGGCAGTCCTTAAAAGAGCTGCTCGTGAGCAGCTGGATAATATCAAATGTAGAAAGATGGCCTATTTTGTTCACGTATAGGGGAGACCGATATATTATTCTTTGACATATTATTCATCATTTTCTTTGCCTTATCCCTATGCGGGGTCGACTTCCCTAATTGCACTTCTCCACACAACTTTGTCTTGGGTAATACAAAATATTAATCCCCTTTACCAACATGTCCTACCTAATTCTCTCCCCAGGTGTTCTTTGGTCTCCCTCTAATATAATAAATTATACATTTTTCGACCATAAGCTTCAGTATAAATATACGTTTAAAAACTCCAGGGGGCACAAATAGAAGAACAATATTCTTCAACTTATTATCTTCTTCTTCTTCTTTTTGTATAGACATGACTCTGTTCGTTTTTTCAATGTGCCTCTAGTAAGTTGTCGTTCCATCGTTTTCGTGGTCTTCCCACTGATAGTCTTCCTATTTGGGAACTCTCTCGCTGTCCTGATTACCATATTTGTTGCCATTCGGCTTATGTGGTCGTTCCATTGTATTCTTCTGTTTCTTACCCAGTTATTAATGTTATTTACCTTGCATCCCCGTCGTATATCTGTACTTCTAGCTCTGTCCCATACAGTGTTACCATCGATTTTTCGAAGGGTTTTCAACCCCGCTGTTTCGAGCCATCTTTTTGTCCTCTCTGTATCAGGTCGTGTTCGTGTTTCTGCCGCGTATGTCATTATTGGTCGGATGGCTGTTTTGTAAATTCTGCCTTTCGTTTCTTTTCATATTTTTATTTCTCCATATTGTGTCATTCAGGCAACCTGCGGCTCTGTCTGCTCTATTCACTTGATCTTCCACTTCTGTTTCGAGCCTTCCGTAGCTAGATAGTGTAATGCCTAGGTATTTAAACTCCATCACTTGTTCTATTATCTGACCTTCCAGCTCCAATTTACATCTTATTGGATCTGCTGTTATAACCAAGCATTTTGTCTTTTTTGAGGAAATTAACATGTTAAAATTTCTGGCGATTACATTGAATTGGTGCAGCATACGTTGTAAATCATCTTCACTTTGAGATATTCGTATTGCATCGTCCACATAGCAGATTATTTTAAGTTGTTTTTCTCCCATTTGTTATCTTTTTATGGTTCTTACTTTTTTTATTATTTTGTCCATGATCAGGTTGAACAATAAAGGACTCAAGAAATCCCCCTGTCTTATCCCATTGCCGGATTCAATTGGGTCAGTTAGTTCATCTTCCACTTTTACTTTTATTGTGTTGTTCTGGTAGATGTTTTCTATCGTTTTAATTACCAGATATCAATTTATTATGATGGGTAAAATCAAAGCGCGCAGAGGAATTGGCAGAAAACCGGCCTCTTGGTTGAAGAAAATCAGGGAGTGGAGCAGAAAGCAAAGCAACTATTTAGACTAGCTCGAGACAGAGACCGTTTCACCATGCTAATCGCCAACGACGATGTGAGTTGCTACGCACATTAACCTTCGGATAACCAAGCGGGGGAAATTGTGACCCCAGCGTATGTTTTTATTTATTAAATTCAAAAGTATTTTCAATTTTTAACTCATTATTTTTTTTATTTGACTTTAATATCATTCTAGATATCCTCATATTTTGATATAAAAAAGTCCCTATATTTCACGAATAAAAAATATATTCTGAAGTTGATGTTTAGTAAAATGGCGTCTATTATGTGTAATTCCAAGTAGTTTTACGCTAATGACGTCGACTTTGCAAAGTAACAAGATACTTACTCAACATACACACTACACATGACACTAATACTCATGTTGTGACTGGCTGAATGACATAAAGTCCATGCCATAAAAAAAATAAAAAAATTAAAAAAAAAAAACTTTATTTTGTTGTTAAATTGTCATTTTTGACATGTTTGACCTGGGGTCATTTTTCCCCCCTTGGTCATCCGTGTAACACAAAAAGGTTGGTCGTCGGAAGGTTAACAAGCAGAAAAGTAATTGCCATTAGGTAGTGTTATTCTTAGGTACAGTTTGGGTTTGTTTTAGATTGGTAACTTCTTTTTTTAATTAGATGATTTTTGTATTTGAATTAGTGTATTTATATTAAAGTAAAGCTTTTGTTATCTTTTTGTTTTTTTTGTTCTATTGTATGATAAATAATCCATTTATTAAATTTTCCACATGGTACATAATATCCCTTTGATACATTTTTACGATTTTTCTGACTTAGTACATTTTAACCTTGTTTAATTCAAATAAAGCTAAAAGAAATTGTATTTCCATTATAAGTTTTAAACTTTGAAAACCACTTCATTAAATGAAATACGAAGTCTTAAAGTTTTGGTAACTACTAGTTACTTAGGATATTTTAAAGTTTTCATAAAAGATTACCACGATAATATAAATTTAAAATGAAGATAAAACAAGGGAAAATTAAAACAATTCGGTTGATTTTAAAACAGATCAAAGTTTGTGAACTTTCAAAATATAATACAAGAAAAAGGTATATACACATCATATGTGAGGAAAAGGAGAGAAAATTACTGGAAAAATATCATAGAAAAAACAATGTCCGAAAAGAAGTTAACAAACGTAGTAAAAAGATATGAGTGATATAGAGTAATCTATAATGTTTTGCAGAACTAAAGATGGTATGTTGCACTAGGAGACAAGAAAAAAAGAAGGCGAAGCATTAACATAAATATAACATCCAACACAAGAAACAGAACAACAAACATAAGAACCGACAGAGAAATTGAGAGAAATATTAAAAGTGGGAGGAGATATACTGCAGCAATAGATTGCTTTCACATAACTAAGCGGGGTCGGGCGTGATCGCCACATTTATTATAAACCAGAAGAGACTCGTCTCAACTCTGATCCATTCCATAGTTTACTATGTATGCGGAACTTGCACGGCCAAACATCTTTCTAGAAGAGTTTACTCTAAAATTTAAAGTTGTTTGATTATATCCATCGAAGTGATCTCAAAATGGAGCAATTGTTGTTACAAGGAAGACCTCAGAATCAGCGCCAATGCAGTAGACCTCCACAACGATGCGCAGACATTACGAAAAACTTTTCACTAAACGGTATACTGACACTGCACAGGTAGTTGACCAAGATCAATGGAGCAACATAATTAATCAAGCTGTCCCAACTGCTGAAGCTCAATGATGGAACCACGACACATCTGGCAAGATTATAATAACTGTGATTATTATGAAGGAAACTCTTAGCGAAAAGAAGACAAATAAAAACAAAATTGTTTCAATGGCGAAATAGCACGGATTCTGCAAAGGAGTAAAGAAAAAATGGATAGAACAGAAAAATCTTTCTGAAATATGTATCAACCAAAATATAATCAGCGTACGCCAATTACAAGACGAGAAAAACGAAACGGATGCACTACAGAAGAACTAGAAACGTTTCTTTAAAAGAATTGTAAATTTTTACGACTTGCAAAATTATACACTTATGATACTTTATGATACTTATGTTATAACCTTAAATGTCATTAGAATGTGAGACAACAAAAATAATTACAAACGAAGAAAATATAACATGCATAACATTTAAAAATACTTCAAAAACTGAAGAACAGAAAAGCTGCTGATAAAGATAGGATACCAAGTTAACTCTTGGAATATTATGGAGTAGCAATAAATAAAAAACAAATAACAGTACTAACAAATAAAGCAATAAAGAAAAAACAAATAACAGTAGTAACTGTCAAGATTTCATTATACAAGAGAAATTAGCATAAGAGCTTTTGAACTTTAAACGATCAATATATATATATATATATATATATATATATATATATATATATATATATATATATATATATATATACTGGGTTGGGATAAAGTATGGAACCAAACAAATATCTCTGAAACGAAAAGAACAATATTTATGAAACTTTCTATGCAAGTACAGTGACGCAAAAGGCATCTGTTGCCATATTTTTTGTTACTTTTCCACTTCCGGTTTCACTGGAAATACCCCTAACTTATTTAATTTAAATGGGACACCCTGTATACTTTTGCGGATTTTAAAAGAACTTGTTATTTTTAATTCATACATACCAAATTTTGTAGAAAAAATTTGTTAAAAAGTGTCTGTAGATAATTTTTTGTATTAATACAATGTAGTAGGAAATAAACGAGTACCATCTATACTGTAGACTAAAATTGTTGTTTACTTGCACTGCATGACTTATTTGAATTTAGTATAGTAGGTAAAACTGTTACTGAAGTAATTGACAGAAATAAGTTGTATTAAAAATGGTTCATTTAAGTGAAAAAGATCGTATTGAAATATTAATGATAATTAATCGGTAATGATGAATTTTAATTTTTTGGAAGTGAATTTTCCAAATCGATGGATTAGACGTAGAGGATTCATAGAGTCGCCCGCTCGTTCTCCGGACCTCAACCCGTTAGATTTTTTTGGGGTTATCTACAATCACTTGTTTACGTTAAGCGACTAACATGCTTGCAGGATTTAAGACAAAGAATACTTCTTGATGAATGTGAACTAATACGTGGAGAAATCGTGCAAAAAGTGACTCACAAATTTATTTATAGGGTTGCACGTTGTCATGAGGTGAACAGCAAACATTTTCAACATTTGAAATTATTTTTTTATTTTTAATATCATGGGTCTAACGTAAATAAACTAATGGTCCAAGAGCTGTGAGACATTTTTGAGTAGGTATTTTAGGCAACCTGAAAATTTTTCAGGTGACTCTTCTATGATAGCCTAATACAAAAATGCCGGTCTGGCTGGAGAGAAGCGGTTATTTTCCCGAAAAATCCCCCCCAAAGTTAAACAAAAGGGTAAAAATTGTTATTACAAAAAATATCATTGACGTGCCTTTAAAGTAAATTTAAATATTCAAATATAAAGAAAATAAACAGGCCAGGCGATTTGAGGGCGATTTTAACTCTGCAAAATACTTGCATGGGCGCCCCAGGATTATTTTCAGGGGATGCATCTGATCTTCAGAAGATTTCATCTGAATCTGTACATACTATTAACGGGTATAAAATACACAACTATACATGCATAACTATGTACATTCCTTCCGGACAGGGAGGTGCAATTGTTATTTTGACAGGGTATTTTTTAATATTAAAAATAAATATTCTAAAAAAGACAGTTTTTTTTGGTGAAATTTTCCAACTGCCAGGTGATCAAACAAATTACGCGTGCATATAAATGAAAAGCGCTATAGGTAAGCAGCAGTGTGAGAAAGAGCGTATACCGATAGCTGTTTGCGTCCCCTGTTGTAGCTGAGCGAGTCCGTTCGCTCGAGAAAAATCACGTGACCTGGCGTTATCCATGTTGTTGTTCCTCGAAACGTTAGAGTATTTATTATCATATATTATAGTTTTTTAAGTAACTTTTTCTTAATTAAAGGAAAATAATACGTACTATACAATAGATTTTGCAAATATGATAGAAAAAGATAAATTTATTATTATAAGTATATAGGTAGAAAAGTATAGAACTATAAACTAAATTAATTCTGTTTCCGAATCTTGTACTTCTTCTTCAAACTCCTCAGCTGAGCTTAAATATTCATTCTCTTCTTCCACGTCAGACTCCCCTCGAGACTCAGATTCCTCTTCTACATGAACTGTAAATAGTTGTAATATGTATTTAGAATTAAATAAAAATTAATTAGTGATTAACTAGCTGAGTTGTTACGTACTCTCCGTCCTTTTGTACGGAGTCGAAGCCTGGACAATCACGGGCGCATCTGAAGAACGACTTGCCGTTGTTGAGATGTGGAGTTATCGAATAATGTTAAATATATCATGGACACACGTAACAAACACGGAAACATTAATAAAGATGAAAAAGGCAAAAGAAATACTCAACACTATGAAGGACAGAAACATGAGCTACTTTGGTCTTACCTACACTAAGAAATAAAAACGTGATATGATTGGTTATATAAGGAGAAGTATTAAGCATTGGTAATTTTTCATTAATTCTAATTACATATTACAACTATTTACAGATCAGGTAGAAGAATTTGAGTCCCGAGGGGAGTCTGACGAAGGAGAAGAGAATGAATATTTATTTTAGCTCATTTTTCTTTCCTTCATAGTGTTGAGTATTTCTTTTGCCTGGAGAAAGATACCCTGTCAAAATAACAATTGCACCTCCCTGTCCGGAAGGAATGTACATAGCTATGCATGTATAGTTGTATATTTTATACTCGTTAATAGTATATACAGATTCAGATGAAATCTTCTGAAGTTCAGATGCACCCCCTGAAAATAATTCTGGGGCGCCCATGCAAGTATCTTGCAGAGTTAAAATCGCCCTCAAATCGCCTGGCCTGTTTATTTTCTTTATGTTTGAATATTTAAATTTACTTTCAAGTCATATAAATGATATTTTTTGTAATAACAATTTTTACCCTTTTTTAAATTTGGGGGGATTTTTGGGGAAAATAACCGCTACCCTCCAGCCAGACCGACATTTTTGTATTAGGCTATCATAGAAGAGTCATCTGAAAAATTTTCAGGTTGCCTAAAATACCTACTCAAAAATGTCTCACAGCTCTTATACTATAACCTATTTTTTAAGTGTAAAGAGATTTATTTCTTGATTCATTAGTTTTTTCTTTCAAACTTGGTATGTATGAATTAAAAACAACAAGTTCTTTTAAAATCTGCAAAAATATACAGGGTGTCCCATTTAAAGTAAATAAGTTAAGGGTATTTCCGGTGAAACCGGAAGTGAAGTAGTAACAAAAAATATGGCATCAGATGCCTTTTACGTTACTGTACTTGCATGCAGAGTTTCATAAATATTGCTCACTTCGTTTCAAATATATTTGCTTGGTTCCATACTTTATCCCAACTCTGTATATGCACAGAGAGCCAAGGGCTAAGTAGGTCTTAGCATTCCTAACGTAGACCATACGCTAGTATGAAAAGGACGACAAGGCTTAATATACTGAGGGATCCTACCAATGTCATACTATTATGGTCTTACCGAAATCCCGAAAAAAAACATCGTTACCGAAAAAAAAAAGACTGGTGTCCAGCAACAACTATGCACCAACAAATGAACGATTGATTTGGATTGCCCGTTTATTTTAAAATATAATTATCAAAAATCTGTCAAATTAAAAACAGAAATTTTAACGATTCTCACAAAAAATATTAAATTTTAACCTTTTTTGAAGGAAAAGAAAAGTGTTCTGTTATTATATTTGATGGTAAAAATTTAATATTTTTGGGAGAATCGTTAAAATTTCTGTTTTTAATTGACAGTTTTTTGACAACTATTATGTTTTAAAATAAACGGACAATCCAAATAAAAAACTAATCGTTTATTTGTTGGTGCAACTGAATATGAATATGAACGTAACATAGCTAAGGGTAGAAAAGTATACTTCGATTTGCTTGCAATAATAGGGCTGATTTGGTGCAGAAAGATAGTAGGCCTGGATCCCGCGTACCAAAAAAGTTGTTAATAGCAAGCTGAAAATTTGTTAAAAGCTTAACGGTGTCTAGTCGGACAAACTTTGATGTACGGGAACACTGGAACGGGGGAAGTTTTATTTGTGGAACCGTTTAAAATTTGGAATGTCAGATTACGAAAATGTCCCATGTATCTTATATGTATCAAATAGTGTTTTTGTGTGAAATATGAAGGTCCTAAGTGTAGTATAAATGATTTAAAAATGTCAAATGCGAATACTTGTTTTTTATGTTTTTTTTACAATTATTGCTATTTTGCAACAAGGAGGTGGTAATTTTTAAAATTTTTAACTAACATGTATTGTAGTAAATATAATTACGCATCTTTTATGTCGGTGCAACTTTTCTCGAAAATTAATAATTTTAAAGTTATAATCAAAAAACGAAGAAAAAAATCGAATTTTCCTTCATTGTTTGACATTTTGATTATTTAAACAATTTTCCGGACCTTTTTGAGTAGGAGGATAACCTAAATATTATTGTATGAGTTATTTTCAAACAATGTCTGCAAAAAATATGATTTATCTCTCAACATCCAAATGTACTAATATTTTTACAGATGCGCCCTGGTCTACATGGCTGATGTAACTTGTTTATATCCTTATCCGCACGCCGCTGGTAATTATCCAATACTTTAGGCGCTTCCAAGAACAGCTAAGAGATTTATGAGTTATTTTATTAGATTTTACTTCTTGCCCAGGTTTATTGATTGGCTTCTCTGTGCAACCTCTGTTTGTCGAGGTTGTAGCAAATATTAATTTTCTTGTTGTGAATACTCAAGATTTGGAAGATTTATGTTTCGCTAAAATGTCGATTTTGGGAAAGTTTGGAAATTTACACAGACTTAATAATTCATAGAATCTTAAAGGGTTATTTGTCAGTCTTCGTAAATTACCCCTTGTTTTCAAACAATAAACCACGATTTTGATCTATGCGAATTAAAATGCAATTTATCTAAACACTAATTAAAGTTGCGATTAAAAACCGAATTAGGTAATCTGTAGCTAAAACTATACAGTGCGTCCATAAAGTAACGCATAAATTCATTATTCCGTAAACCAGCGACTTTGAGGAAAAATGCCGAAACAGGGTTGTTCATCCCCTATATTGCGTAATGCGTTGAATGCACTCACGATTGCGTCAATTATGCTTCTCCCTTTACAAAAACCAAATTGCCTCGGGGATAAGCCTCCCGACCTCTCAATCATGCCATCGATACGTCCCCGCAGCATTCTTGCATACAGCTTACCGACGCACGGAAGAAGGCAGATGGGTCGATACTTTTCCCCAGCTTTGTGAAGCAGTACCAACTTCGATGTCCTCCAAGGCTCAGGAAAGGTCTGTGCTTCCAGCAGTGCATTCATGTGCTCCAGAAGCCACGCGGGCCGTCCTAGACACCTCACCACCTCAGGTGATATATGATCCAGACCGGGGGACCTGCGCGTCTTGAGTGAGCCCAATGTCTCGACGAGTTCATCCATGGTAAAGGGTATAGCCCGCTCAGCTTCCTCGTCTCTCCGTACTCCATGCCATCTGCGGGCGGGAAAGAACTCTCGGTTAAAACATGCAAATGAAATTTCGTGGGTTGCAAGAGTGTCTATTTCACATCCACCATTGTCGCGCATGTGGGTAATATGGACCTTATACTACATTGTACTACATTACAATGAAGCCAAAGGTGGGGTGAGCACTGTAGACAAGATGAGTGCCGCTTACTTTTCCTCTAGGATTAGAAAGATATGGTCGTATGTAATTTTCTAAAGTCTGATAAATATGTATGTGCGTCATAAATGCTCACATCTTATACAAATTGGTTTAAATAACAACAAATAACTTATAGCTTCAGAACGGCAAATTGCGAAGAGTTTGCCTAAAAAATTTGGAATTTAGCCTAATAAAAGGGTATCTTCAGATCAAATGTCAGATATTAACCTCAAGATATATGTGCTTTCCTGAAGATAACTAAGGGTGCGTCCAAGATGCATTGGAGTTTGTGTGCGAATAATCCTTTGTAGTCAGTTGTCAGCACGCAGGTGCACTTTAAAGAGGCCTGTTTAAATACGAAGGATTACTAGCACCCTGAAGGTGCATCGTACCTTAAGGGTACGTCCAAGATGTAAGCGAGCTTCGGAGTCAGAGAGCCAGCGCCGAGTCGGTGCGAATAATCCTTCTTATTTAAATTCCAGCGCGCTGGTGTGCCCTTCAGGCAGGCCCGCTTAAGTACGAAAGATTATTCGCACAGCGACTCAGCGCCGACTGTCTGACTCCAAAAACTAACATGCACCCCCCGTAGCTATATTATGGTCGCCAAGTTGAACATTTGAACATACCGAAGAAGAACAAAATACAAACACTGTAAAGCGCAGTTTGTGCCGAAGAGATCCTCAGCTTCAATGAAGTATTGTCGTTTTCAGTCACTTACATAAAAGAAACTCATGTAAGGATGAGAATTGTGATTCTGACCAATACGCATAGTCTTTTAAATTATCGTAAAATATAATTATTTTTTGTATATCCTTGTAACAATGTATCAACATGTATTTAAAGAAAACATTATATTATTTAACAAAAAGACGTAATTTTGTTCTGAAGCTATTTTCTTGTGGCATTTTTATAATTAAATATTTTCAATGGGAAATAAGCCACAATTTTACCAATAATTGGCAATATCATTTTAACGTCTTCTACTTTAAAATGTATAATAAATGTCTGAATTGCCGATATAAATGAGTCAGATTAAATAAATTATTAGAAGAATTTTTTGCTAAGCAACAAAACTTTTTGTTTAATCTAGTATTATTTTGTATTTTGACAACGACACCCGACTTGGGCGTCGAAACGTTAATAAAATCATTTTTTTGGTATAATTGTGGCTTATTTCCCATTTAAAATAGTTAATTAAAAAGACGTAAAATTCACGAGACGCGTCCGCTAATGTAAAACTAAAGCGTGTTTCCTCTGGAAGGTTTACTAAAAAGGGTAAATTATCACGTCGTCTTCTTCTTACAGACAATAAGATGCACCCTACATAGTAATATGGCATTTACGTAAAACAAACACATATTACGCAAAACACAAAAGATCTTGATAATATAATATATTATATTATATTGGTGCAAAGATACTTCCACATTTCCTTACGACACTATTCTACAACTTATAAGTAGATATTTTAGGAGTACTCGACTAAAATTGATGCAACCGTATTATCACTATCAAAAACTGCTTAGACTAAGGTCTACCAATTCATCTACCTAGATCAAAATAGTTATCAAGAATTAATAAAATAAGGTTTAAATTTGAATTTAGTAAGTACTTCGTGATTTCAAAAATGATAGTTTTTACTTATGTTTTTGAGTTTTGAAAAACGTCATTTTCTTTTTTTAGTTTTAAATTATTTATAACTCGAAAACGATCTACTTTAGAGACAAATTAGAGAACACCTTTTTTGTTTCGAATGGTTCAAAAATTTTTAAATAATATCTGCCCAGTTTTATAAATAGAATTTATAAAACAAATCATTTTTTAATAGTTATTAATATTAATAATTATAGTCAGCACAAAATTATACAAGGTGTTTCATTGGGAAAGCAACATACGTTAACTGTGGAAAGATTACACTTAGGCGGTCTCAAAAATACCACACTTAATGGGTCTTACTTCAATTATAACAAAGATACTGGGCGTTTTATCTATTTTGCAATTTTCTTATTTGGTTCATAACTTTTTAACCACACTGTATATTTATTTGATATTTGGCACGCAAATATTCTTGCAGGTGTACAATCAATTAATTTATTTACAATTGTAAAAAGTCCAGGTCCGGATTAAAAAATATTGAAAAAATTTTCCGACCCAAAAAAAACACCCTGTACATTATTGTTTTTTAATAGATTTTGCATTTGAAAAGACGATAGAAACTAAATTTAGTGGTATACTTTGAATTTTCGGCAAAATTATTTTTCTGGTAAATTTTGAACTTGAATTCTGAAATTATGAGAATTGCGAGAGCACGAAGTAGAAAAAAAATTGAAATACGACTTGCAACTTGTTAAACGCACTGTATATTTATTTTATATTTAACACCGAATATTCTTTAAAGCGTCCAATCAATTAATTTATTTACAATTATTAAAATCCAGGGCGGGATTAAAACCATTTGGAAAAATGGTCCGACCCAAAAAACACCCTGTAAATTATTTTTTTTAATGGATTTTGCATTTGAAAAGAGAATGAAAGGATAAAAGTGGTATAGGTACTTCTAATTTTCGGCAAAATGATTTTTCTGGTAAAATTTTGAATTTGAATTCTGAAATTACATAATGTGAATTGCGAGAGCTCGAAGTAAAAAAATTAAAATATGACTTAATTTTATTTAATACCATTATTTAATCTAAATTGCTAAAATATTAACATTTCAGTGTTTTTTTTTATTATGGAGGGAAATCATTCATAAAAAATATTCACCTTTAATTAACGAATAAATAATAAAGAGTCCACAAAAAATACATAACTTTATGTACCTAATTAACGAACTATCTTAAAAACTAAAAAAAACAGAAAATTTTTTCTGAAAAATAAAGGCAATAAAGGCCTTGTTAAAGGCAAAGTATTGCTCTTTTTTTATTTGTCTGACTGACTTCCTAATCTCGTCAGGGTTATTCTTCATTTGTTGCAAGGGGAATCCGGTCAAGAAGTTCTTCCCTACTATTTATTTCCTCCTTATAAACTTTGCATTTTAGATATCCAAAAGTTATTTTTTGGAAAAATTTGTTTGTTTTTTTTTTATAATTTTTAAGATAGTCCGTTGATTATAGTTATGTATTTTTTGTGGACCCTTTATTTATTATTCATTAATAATATTAAAGGTGAATATTTGTTATGAATTATTTGTCGCCATAACAAAAAAACACTAAAATGTTAACATTTTACCAAGTCAGATTAAATAATGGTATTATTTAAAATTAAGTCACATTTTAATTTTTTTTACTTCAAGCTCTCGCAATTCACATAATTTCAGAATTCAAATTAAAAATTTTTCCAGAAAAATCATTTTGCCGAAAATTAAAAGTATACCACTAAATTTAGTTTTTGTCCTCTTTTTAAATACAAAATCTATTTTAAATAAATTTAATGTACAGGATGTTGTTTTTGGGTCGGAAAATTTTTCCAATATTTTTAATCCGGACCTGGATTTTCTACAATTGTAAATAAATTAGTTGATTGTACACCTTAAAAAATATTTGCGTGCCAGATATCAAATAAATGTACAGTGTGGTTAAAAAGTTATGACCTAAATAAAAAAATGGCGAAATAGATAAAACGCCCAGTATCTTTGTTATTATTGAAGTACGGCCCATTAATTATGGTATTTTTGAGACCGCCTAAGTGTCCTCTATCCACAGTTAACGTATGTTACTTTCCCAATAAAACACCCTGTATACGGCATCCCCTGTTATTTATAATTTATGACATATTGAAATTACATAAATATCACACAGTTTTTATCACAGATCGGTGAAAGTCGTTCCTATATCGAATTTTAGACTACATATTTTTGGCAGAAAATAAAAAACTATTGTTTATATAACTAATATTTTTTTATGATGTTTACTTCAAACAACACAAACCAAATTGTAAAAAATATAACGATGTTACTTCCTGCATAAAATTCATTTAGCAAAGCTTCAAAAGGCAACTACACAACAAAAGCGTTGTCTTCATTATTACTTCGCTTCTCAATTATGACACAACAATAAATTCTCAAGGTATTAATCCAAAATAAACACAATTAGAGTCAAGTAAGTGTAATTTTGAGTTTGTTAGATTAGTTTCGCCTCAAAGTAGTAACAAATGAGCATGGCAAGGCAAAGGAGAAACAAGGGAGTAGACACATTTTTTGGACAGGTTTTTGTATTAAAAAATAGGTAATTAATATTATACACATAGTAATTTTCGCTATTATTATTTATTTTTTTAAAACTATTGTGATAGATTATAGTTCATTTATAAAAAAAATATCGTGACGTTGACAAATGTTTTTTGTTTTAGGAGAGATACTGTTTTTTTATAAATAAAAAATGAAAAACTAAAAAAGCATTTCTAATTATTTAAAAACAAAAAACGGTTTATTTTATATGAAAAGATTCCCACTAAAATATATAATTAGGATAAGGATTTATAAAATTGTAAAAATAGTGAATAAGAGGGATGATGCATAATTTTTGAAACTATGTGGACATATTTTGGTGTCAATATGGTTATCAGCGCTTTTTCAAGAACGGACCAATAAAAATACACCACTGGAACTCTATTTACTTACTTAAAATAAAACAAAATTCTAGAACTAAGAGATGTATTATGTACCAAGGGCATTTAGTAGGTGTTTAATCCATAGAGCGACTATCGTTGTTAGGGTAATGATGTCAAACATCAATAAACATGTGCTGATCTCAAGCCTCAAAAGTGAAATTGCAAGAGAGTTTATTCTTGGCAAATGCAGGAAATACGATCCTGACAACTATACAGGTCACTGTCTATGTCGGACATCGACAACTCTTCTGACAGACCCTAATAGGGCCAGTATAACAAGGTTGAAGCGGCATTGTGGATAGAAGAGTTAGTCAGTTGCTGAAGGATATATAGAGGTACCTTCAAAAAATAAAATTTCAGGAATGCTAACAGGCCAACTTTCTGGACCCGTTTTTCCTTACATTAACTTGATACAAAGACAATGAAACATGAATAGACATTAGCTGTCGGCAAAGATCACCGGATCTTTCAGGATTGCCAGTACCTAAAATGTGAATTCCTAACCTTTGCAGACGACAGGCCTGAGATACAAGTCGTTCTGGAAAAAGTGATAGATATTAACAACCTATCTGGTCCCGAGATCACAGTTGAAGAAATTGCTAGAGCAATAAATACCTCGAAAGACGGGAAAGCAATCGGACCTAATCAAATTTCTGTTGAGTTACTCAGATTGTTAGATGAAGAGGGAATTACGATACTCCAAAGATTTTTTAACCAAATCTATAAAAAAGGAAAATTCCCTTTCCAATGACTTGTATCTATCTTTATCCCTTTGTCAAAAAAGAACAACGCAACAAAGTGTCAAGACCACCGACTATCAAGTCTAAAGAGCCATTCTTTAGAAATATTCCTCAAAGTTTTTCACTACAGAATCTCCACAAAATGCGATAAGTTTATTGGTTGCTCACAATTTGGATTTCGAAAAGGCCTGGGTACTAGGGAAGCAACCCAAGTGCTAGCTCAGAACTGCTACGATCAAAAGAAAGATGTAATGATGTGCTTTATAGATTATGAAAAAGGCTTCGATCGAGTACAAAATCATAAACTCATACATATACTAAAACAACTCGACATAGATCAAAAAGACATTCGTTGCACAGAAGCTCTTTACTGGAATCAAACAGCTGTTGTCAAGGTGGATAATGAAACAACGCAAGCTCAAAAAATTCTCAGAGTTGTAAGACAGAGATACATTCTCTCCCCACTACTGTTCAATTTATATTCAGAACGTATCTTCCAGGAAGCTCTTGAGGAATGTGAAAGCGGCATCAACGTAAATGGTACCTGGGTCAATAATATATGATATGCGGATGACTCGGTCTTAATAGCAGACAATATAGAAGACCTCCAAAACCTTCTTAATAAAATTGGAGAACATAGCGAGAACATAGGACTTAGCATCAACATAAAAAAGACGAAGATCCTTATAATCAGCCGTCAATTATGTCAACATCAAAATGAAAGGCTAGTATCTAACAACCAAGATGTAGAGCGCGTAAGAAAATTTAAGTACCTGGGAACGAACCTGGCTATGTGAAGACTGGATGTCGGATATGGAAATTAAATGTCGGATAGAAACGGCCAGAAGTGCATTCATGAAATTCAGAAACGTCTTTACGAACTCTGACTTTGACCTGAACCTAAGACTAAGATTCACGAAATGCTATATACGGTCGGTGCTCCTATATGGCATGGAAGGATGGACTGTAAAAATAAACACAATGAATAAGCTAGAGGCATTTGAGATGTGGATTTATCGACGAATCCCTAAAGTTCTCTGGACCGCAAGAATAACAAATGAAGACATCCTGAGAAGAATTGGTACAGAACGACCACTGCTATGCACAATTAAACATAGAAAAACGGCATACCTGGGGCACCTACATAGAAACGAAAGATACCAGTTTCTGCAAATCTTAATTGAAGGAAAGATCGAAGGAAAAAGGGGAGTGGGCAGGAAGAAAATGTCATAAGAACATAAGAAGAAAATGCCATAGGAATGAATGGGCATAAGAAATAAAAAAAGAAGAATTCCATGTTTTGTAACTTTAATAATTATTTTTAAGAAGTTATCAAAAATTTTTTGTCTTTGTGCATGTGCTGGCCGTAAAGTGAACCGAACTACATGTAAATGTTCCCTATTTATCAGACAATTAAGATCAATGTGGTATATTTTACTGTAGTTAATTTACAAGTAGCTGCAGTTAAAAATTTATAACTAGTTTTCGTCAACTTCTGAAAAGTCCCTCTGTGAACTGTCGCATGAATTGTATATGCAATTAGATAAGAGAAGCAGAAAAAATATGCATGTTTAATATCCCTTACTATCAAACTGATTCAATTATCAGTAGTAATTGCACAAGAGCTCTATATTAATTTTAGAGATCGAGTGCAATTTGTTGCGATTATTTCATGAATAAAACTGTTTAAAGCCAAAATTTTATTCTAATTTATTTATGTAAGTACAAATTAGTACAATTAAACACACAGTTGTAATAAATATTTTACGGTTGAAAGTCATCACTTTTATAATTTTTAAAACATTAATTGTTATTAATGTCACTGAATGGATTTTTTCATATCAACGAAGGGCATCTGACGTAATATACTTGACGACGGGAAATTATCAAAAATTATCAGTTTAATTTTGATTTCTGTAGCTTTCTATTGGTCAGAATCTTCTATGAATGAAATAATCACCTTGATTCGTCAACAGCAGTTGACGAATTAAGCTGATAATTCCTGCAGAAGCTGGTTCAATAATGTGTTGAGGATTCAAGATTTCTTATACACTCATTGATACATCTGGGAATCCTGCTGATGAGGCTGCTCTGTTGGTGTATCTGATTACAAGCTACTGAAACTTCGTGAGATTGAGTAGCTAAAGTTTGTGGTGGGTGTTGCAAATTTAAGTTCCTGCGACCTATCGTGTCTCGTGTCCCAGACTTGTTCAATCGAAGACAGATCAGACGATTGCGGTGACCAAGGTAACTTGTTCCTCATAAAGGATGAGATTATAATTAAGATGACCCTAAATATCGATAAACAGAAAATGGTAGTGTTGTTTATTATTTTCTGCACGTTTAATTAGTAAGCGGTCATTTGACCGTCGTAGATGCTTCTAGTAATGTTAAAAGTGCGGTATTTCTAGTGAAAAATTAAATAATTACTTTTGCAAAAAAGAACTTTTTATAATAAAACGTTTACATTATCTATAGGACCCAATATAAAATTATAAACTATTTTGTTGTTTCAATTTCTATGTCATAATGGTATATTATGCAACGAGCATATAATGATGGGCATTATAAAGCGAGTATGAGGGATACAAAACGAGCGCCTAGCGGCGAGTTTCGTATAGAGTACGAGCTTCATAATGATAATTAAATGGAAGTTGTATGCACAATTTTTTCTATGATCATTCACAACAAAATACCTATATATTCAAATTTATTAATTTTGTAACACAAATAAATTAAATAGTTTGTCAGGTTGTTTACATATTATTATTATTGAGGACTTTCAAAGCATATGTATGTATTTAAATCGCCATTGGTCACTGCGCGTGTACCACCTTCGTCAAAAATGCCATATCGCAATTCCATTGGTTAAAAATCTGTATCGTAATGAAAATCTGTATCACAATGAAGTTCATTATGATGCAGGTAGTGAAATCATAATTGATATATTATAGTATGAGAATAGAAAATAGTTATTTATGAAGCAGTTCGTGAAGTATGCTTTTTGCGAGCGCACGCGATTTTTAGAGCAAGAGCGACAACGGAGCGAGTGCTCTACATCGCGTAAGTTCGCAAAAAGTACTTCACGCACAGTTTCATACAATATTTTATCTACGATAAACAAATAAAAAGACTATAACTCTTCGTCCCTGGAATTCATTTCTATTCTACAATTTTTAGAACTTTGACATTTAAAAATCCTAGCTACTTTCAAACCACAAAACTGTCAAAATTTTTGTTGTAAGTCATTGCTCATATTATCATCACCATGACAACGCGAAAGTTAAGAATATTTGATTATATATAGGTGTGCCAAAAAACCCATTGAAAGTGTGCGAAAAAGTAAATACCATTTAAAATACATTGTTACTTCACGCACACTTTAAACCCATATTAACTGTTAGTCAATTATTAAAAAAACAAAAAAAGATACGTAACAGACGGGTTTCGAACACAGGACCTCTAGATCTCCAGTCTACCACTCTGCCACTGAGCTACCACGTATCGATTTGTCAACGTACTTTAAAATGGTATTTAAATGTCATTGCATTTTTCACATTTTTAAAATAGTTTGAAATTAAAAAAATCGATTTATCCCTATAATAGCAATTAAATATAGCATTGTTAGCTAGTTCTGAGTTATTCTGAAAATTTCAGGTGCCTAGGAAACATAGAACTATGTTTAAAATGGATTACACAATTTTTGGAGATAGTGACAAAGACCAATCCAAGTATATAAAAACGTTTTAAAATAGATTATATGCTAATTTATTTATGTGTAAGAATTTATATTGTAATTTATTTTAGTTAATTAGTTCGCTAGGTCCGTAAGAACTATAGAGGTATGTCACTACTATGTGTAGCAACAAAAGTATGCGAAACCATAATAGAAACGAAAATCAGAAAAGGAATATAACACAAATTAGAGGACGTACAAAGTGGATTCAGGAAAGGACAAGACCATATATTCACCATGCAACAAGTAATAGAAAAAGCCAAAAAAAATAGAGAAATATATCTGAGCTTTATAGACATGGAAAAAGCATTCGACTCGGTCCAAAGAAAAGATATATGGGAAAGCCTAAAGAAGAAACAAGTAAGTGAAGAACTGATAGAAGCAACAAAAAGTATATACATGAAAACAACAAATACAATAAGAATGTTAAATATACAGTCAGAACCATTTGAAACAACTCAAGGAGTTAGACAAGGGGGAAGTCTCAGCCCAGTGCTATTCATAAATATAATAGATGAAATAGTGAAACATTGTAAGAAAACTTTCAAGAAATACTGCATAGGTTGAAACAGAATGCAAATGATAAACGCTGAGATGTGTATATTTGCAGACGACATAGTATTAATTGCGGAAACAGCAGAAAAACTAAAATACAATTTAGAGAAATGGAACCTAGAAGCAAGCAAATACAACTTAAACGTAAACAAAGAGAAGACTCAGATAATGAAAATATCAAGGAAACAAGGGACGAAAGATCAAATAGAAGTAATGATAGACTAATAAAAAATAATACAGACAAATTTATACAAGTACTTAGGAACAGTAATCAACAACAAAGGAGACATAGAGGACGATCTTAACAACAGAATGGAAAACACAGGAAAACTATTCCAAGCACTAAATAGAGGATTCCTTAATAACAAAGAAATATCAACAAAGACCAAGATGACAATATACAAATCAATATATAGACCTACGGTGACATATGGAGCAGAAAATTGGATATTAAACAAAAGAGCAGAATTCAGGCAGCAGAGATGAAATACCTCAGAAGAACGATTGGAGTAAAAAAAACTGATAGAATCAGAAATGAAGAAATAAGAGAAAGACTCAAAATCAAACCGATACTCGACTCAATCAAGGAGAAATTATTGGCATGGTTAGGACATCTAACCCGGATGGATAATAATAGACAAGTAAAAAGAGTGTGGGACGTCAAACCATTAAGGAAAGAACAGAAGAGGAAGACCCATTAAAGAATGGAACAGTGACATCTCGCAGATAGTGAAGAGTAAGGGTAAGACTTGGCAGGAAGCTACACAGATGGCATCCAATAGGAAGGAATGGAGAGAGAGTTAAGGGCTAGGACACCTCAGAAGATTGTAAAATATTCTAATTAATGAATTGTATTAAAAACGGCCCAACACCTAAAGCTACAATTGTGTCTACTGATTAATTAAGTACTGATTAAGTAAGTAGTTTGTTAGGTAAAATAGTGGACTAAGATAGAGACAAGATAGTCAGGCCCGAAGACACCTATCTCTAATAAACAGGTAAATACACTTGAAAAATATACTATGTCAAATAAATTAAAATTAAAAAAAGGAAAAAAAATACTTGAGTGACTATGTTAGAGGAACGAAATACCTCAATCGCGTCGCCTCTGACTTGGAAACAAATTTCTACATTCTTGCCTCAAGGAGACCGAATGAAGCAGATGCGAGGAAGTTTTGGTGGATGCGCCTATGTAATTAAAATGTCGGCCGCTTACAAAACTCCTCGTCATTTGGACACATTTATTGTCGCGAAAGATTCTTCTTCTTCTTCTTCTTCTTCTTCTTCTTCTTCTTCTTGTAGTGCCTATCCGTTTCGGATGTTGGCGACCATCATGGCAATCTGTACTTTGCACACTGCTGCTCTAAGAAGATTTGTGGCTGTTGTGTTGAACCACGTACGTAGATTTTTCAGCCAGGAAATCCTTCGCCTTCCTGGTCCTCGCTTCCCTTCCACTTTTCCTTGCAAGATTAGTTGCAGCAGTCCATATCTTTCACTGTTCCTCATGATGTGACCGAGGTATTCGATTTTGGCAGTTTTTATTTTGATTAACAGCTCTTTTTCCTTTTGCATTCTCAGCAAAACAACCTGCTTAGTAATGTGGTCGGTATAAGATATCTTCAGGATTCGACGACGGAAGATAACATATAAAAATATATGGACAACTATATAGCAACTGTATTGATGGAAATAGCTACAAATTAGCCGAACATGAATAAATGAAGATAATCGGGTCTAATAAGAAAGAAGAAAGTCATGCTCCTAAATTATGTATAACGACAGGAAAAGCGACAATTTATGTATAAGACAAGCCACGGTAACATAATTGTCAGGCCCCACGTTAGGCGCCATTTATTGTATAGCGATCAGATGGACAAGAAATCATAAAGGCTAAACAGAAAGGGTCAGGATGATATCATACTTAGATATATTAGCGTATGACTTAAAATGGTAAAATTCAATCGCATACAAATACGACATGATGGCCACGTTGCTCAGAGTCGGAAGAGATGTGGTCGTGGTTCTTTGGATAGAGCTAATGTTGCAATAAGAAATGGCAGATAGCTATATTGGACCAATACTAGATAAAATATGGATAGATAATAATTAGCTAACAGTTTGATACTTAGACTCAAAGACAGTAAGAAATGCTGAAAACTAAAACTGAATTACAGGTCGCCAATGAATTTTGATCAATAAACTCATAAATAATTAACTCACGAAAGAGACATAACAATAAAATTTAGCAACACTGCTATGACACTTATTTGGTCAATGTAATCGTGTAAACAAATTAATAATCAGTAACATTTTTATAGAGAAAATTAATTTAACGGATAATAAATAACAATAAGCATTAAATCATGTTGTTGGATATATTGTAACGAAAAGGTTACTTTTGACCGACCACAAGTAACGGATGCGGAGCGTAAATTCTAGAGAATTCTCCCACAATCGCGATGTGGGAAAAAATCTCAGGGTGCCTTTTTATAATACAAAAAAAATATCTAAATTATCTTATGTTATACTTATCTTCTCTCGTGGTTACAGTATTTCCTAGTTGGTTCTAATCGGGAAAAAATATTAGGAAAGGGAATTAAATAGAAATATGAAACAAGCATACAGAATTGTCTTTTATTATCAAAATCAATACTCTAAAAATCGATCAAATTTAAAACCTGTGGACACAGCTGTACGAATGAAATTTTTACCACTTAAATTTATTGTAGTTAAAAAACAATTTATCAGTTTGTTCCCGATGACTTTGATAAAACAAGCTAAACAAACAAATTTAGGTATTCGCAAAATTACCTATATTTCCCATTTACTTTTTGAAATATTGGAATCTTAATTCATATGCTTTTACTCAAAATTTTAGTTTCCGAACATAAAAATATCTTTCACATAAATTGACCCTTTTGCTTCACTCACTCTGATGTCTTCTCTTGACCCAAAACAGCTCTCCCTCGTTGACTATGTTAGGCTACTCATCAAAGCCCTCTCCGTTCTCAAGCTTCAAATCTATCAGCATACCAGCACCAATTCTCCAACGAGCCAGGCCTTTTTTTAACCAGTACTCGATTCAAACAGACTCCAAAAATTCTCTCCTCTCCTTCTCACAATAATACAGAATCAAAGAGGTATTTCGTCTCAATTTGATCTGTCTCTCGTTCCACTTTTCAGCTCTATTCTCCACTATCAAACAACCACTGGTACTTGCTATCTAACTATCCACGAAAACGTTGACTGCTCTTCAGCGATGCCAATAACATAATAATCTTTTCTTTCTCAAACTGTCTCAACTTTCAAGCTTCTCTTTCCCCATTCCAAATTTCCTAGCCAATCAGAAACATTTATCTCTCCACCTTCCTCTCTTTTCATTCGAAAACAGTCATTCTTTCAAAAATATTCCTACCATCATAATAATTACTTTCGGGGGATTCTACAACATTTACTCGGGGTTAAACAAAAAGAGATTAAAATTCCAAACTTTCTTTTAAACTATTTGTTTAAAAACTAATTATTAAAATTACCTGTGGTTTCTGCCTTCCCGCAATAAACAATCGGTTTAAAATTAAAATCCTTAATAGCTTTCACTTCACTTTTATTTACAAATATGTTTTTAATGCTTTCTCGAAAAGTAATTAAGGAGAAACCACCTTGCGGGCAAACTGACTTCTAATAAATATTTACAAATCACTATACAGGGTGTATCAAATTTATGTGCCCGCGTTATATTAAAAAAATAAATTTTTTATTCTTTTTATTCAATCTTTGATTGATAAATTGAAACACAATAATATAGAGTGCTGGTATAAGTCTTTTTAGTTCTTAAGGTCTTTTTAGTTCTTAAGATAAGTTCAAACTGTACAGTTATAAATAAATAGCCGTATATAAACGAACCGATAGTTTTATTGCTACAATTTGTTTTCTGAGCCATTAATTCGTAACTGTTCATCGGACAGTCTTAAAACGTTCTAGTATTATTAAGTTTTTCTGGCGATAAATTAAAATTAGTATTTTATTATATTTATTTATTTGTAAGCATGTATATTTTTATTTGTTTAAGCAAAAAAGTATTTGATCCATTCGTTAGTTAACATAATAATAGTTCGCTGAGCTCGACAAACAACAGGTGCTCCTCAGGGTGAAATCTAGTCAGGGCGGAGATTCAATACCTCTGTCTAACAAAAGACATATACACTTGCAAAATGTACTAGGTCAAATAATTTTAAAAAATGTAACAAAAGCATAAAAAAGGCTCGAGTGATTATGTTACAGGAACGAAATACCTCCGTTGCGTCGCCTCTGACTTGGAAACAAATTTCTACATTCTTGCCTCAAGGAGACCGAATGAAGCAGGTGCGAGGAAGTTTTGGTGGATGCGCCGATGTAATTAAAATGTCGGCCGCTTACAAAACTCCTCGTCATTTGGACAAATTTATTGTCTGTATATTGCGCTCTACGAATTTGTTTCCTCATGATAAGAGTTACCAGTGGCGTGCTAATAGCTTTAATGCGGTTTCAGGTGTGTGTGGAATCGTGTTTTAGAAAAAGTGTTTCACTGTTTGACGTGTATTAGGTATTATAATAGTACAGGGGTGGCCAAACTGTGGCTCTTTGAAGGATTATTTTGTGGCTCTCAATTCTCAATAAATGTCTGAATTACTTTTAATTTTTTGAAGTTATACTTCTTTAGGCGCGATTTCATTGAGGGTGAAATTTTATTAATCTGCGCGTAGGCGCACACAGGCAGTATGGAGTTCGTTACTAAATGTTTTAATTTATGTATTTATCAGTTCAGAAAAGGTGTGGAAGGAATATATTAGTGTTTTTAAATATATTTTTCTACAAACGTGTTAAAAATGCAATTTATAGAACTCCATAGGAGCGTTAAAAATGCTACTTTAAAGCACCGGTGCTCTAAAAATTTTAAGGCACTGCAGTTAAAAGTGAATTGTCAAAATGTGAAATGTCAAAATATTTATATTTCATTTATTAACATTAATAGATATTAATAATACAACTTGCGCAATTTGAAAAACTGGTTTAAAAGGTTTTTTAAAATTTAATTTAAACTGTATTGCATTTTTAACACGTTTGTAGAAAAAAACTATTAAAATTTGTTAGAATATACAAAAATAAAAGATGTTATTCTGATTTACGTATTGACAGTATAGGCAGTTTTGTTGTAATGTCAAAAAAAATATAAAAATGGAATGTCAGTCAAGTTCAAGTAAAAGTTTTTGTAGGTGTTGTCCTGTAATTGAGAATGAATAAATTATAATTGTTGATATATAAGACGTTTGTAGAAAAAATATTGTATGATATACATAGGTACGTGTTAAAAAGTACATTTTTAAGGCACTCATGTGAATTGCCGAATGAGCGAAGCGAATCTTTCACACGAAACTTTCACATACGTGCCTTAAAATTGTACTTTTAACATTTATATCATAAATAACTATTATTATAATTTTTGTGTATGTGGACTTGTCTACCTCGGGAAGTATTTTATAATTCACTTCGTCTGTTTGCCACTATGTCTGAGAAATCTTGTAGCCCGGATAATCAAAAGGATATAGCTCAGTGGTAGAGCGTTGGACTGGAGATCAAGTGGACCCCGGTTCGAATCCTGGTGTTTTCTAATCTTTTTTTAATTTTTGGTTTGTTTTAACAAAAATGTTTGGAAAGTAGTAAGTAAAAATTAATTGAATCTTTAAATAAAATACAAATAAACTGTCCGAAAATATATTTATTTTATTGAAATCATATTTAGAAGTATAACTTCTTACGTGCATACAAAGTACACACACATTCTTTTTCTTTCAAAATGTCTTAAATAAGTTGAGTAAGTAATTATTACTGACAACAAAAAATATAAAAGACTCAAGTGTAACATCAGGACTTTGAAAAGGATACCCCTTATCACCGTTGCTATTCAATTTGGCTTTAGAATATATAATAAGTAAAATATCGTCTGAGATGACAGAGGGATTTGCGAATCAATGATCAAAACTATTGTTGGCCTTTGCTGGTGATCTAGGTGCAGTTGCTTATTCACCAAGAGACGTGAGGGTGTTTTCACAACTCGAGGAAGAAACAGGTAGTCTGGGCATTCGAATAAACGAAGAGAAGACGAAATACATGCTAGTAACCAAAAATCCAAGACCAAGAGTTATGCAGAACATAACTATGAATGACTACAATTTCGAAGTAGTAAAAGAGTTTAAAATATCTGGGGGCAGTGATTATAACCACATATAAAAAGAGGTCTCGGCAAGGATAGCTGCGGTGAATAGAGCGTCTTACTCCCTATCATAATTGTTAAGATCCAAGTTGCTAAAAAGGCATTCTAAATTAATACTGTACATTGTGTACATACAAATTATTCGCCCAGTGACTGTATGGTACTTGGTGACTGTATGGTACTAAAAACATCGTAAGACATATTTATAAAAGCTAAGATAACATGGGCACATGGGCAGGTCATGTGGTAAGATCAGAGGAAGACAGAGTGTTACAGACAGTGTTTTTTGAGAGACGGTAGAAGATCAATTGAAGCCATCCCAGAAAAAGATGGCAGAATGATAAATAATCGAAGTATCCTGAATTAGTAAAGGCTGCTTGTATAATTATTTCCATATTTGAAACAACGATGTAAACCGTTTTATTTCACTTTAAAATTCGTGAAATCCAAACACTGAGAGAAAAATTGTATACCTTTTTTACACTTTCTAAATTTAAATAATTGTTTAATTGTGGCTCGCAAAAAATTTCAAATTTTGAAAAATGGCTCGGATTATTTATCAAGGAGCTTTGCCACCCCTGTAATAGTATATTATTCAACGAGCATGTAATGATGGCTATTACTCACGATGATGAAGTTTGCGACACGAGCCGTAGGCGAGTGTCGTAATTTATCAGAGTGAGTAATAGCCATTACATGCAAGTAGAATACTATACTTTTTCTACGACCTTTTTTATTTGGGTTAGTAGAAAATATAATTATCAGCTACTAACATTATTCAAAATCGAAAGATTTTATTTTTCATAAGAAAACATATTTTATATAACTATGGCAACACTGTTAGAATTGCCCTCTTTGAGCTTACGAAACAATGAAACAGACAGTTGACAGTTGACATTAGTGTCATGGAATGGAGGTGGCTTTTAAAAATAAGACATATTTTAAGGCAATTACACGAAAAGGAACGTTTGCTTTCAATAAAAATTTATTGTACAATCAACAGTAAGTAAAACAGAATTCATTGATATAAATTTCATATCCGTAAGCCCTTTTACGGAATTAATAGCGATTGTTTATATTTACCTTTGAATAACGTCAATCTTAAATAGATATACTAGAATCTAAAAAAATATACTAACCCATTGTTACAGTTAAAAATCCTTTAAACATTTTTCGAATTTAATTGTTGATATAAATTACAATGACTATTTGATTAAATAAACAAGTTTAAGTAATATTATTTGCTAATAGGTACCTATATTAAAAGTGCCATGCACCACTTGAATCTAACTTCAACCCGTGAATAATTACCCGTGAGTAACTTCAGACCGTGAGTGATGAACCATTACTCACGGATAAAGTAATGGGTGTTATTGTCTGTTCAAAAACAGCGAATAATGAGCATATTATTAAACGGTTGTAGAAAAATTGTATTATTTCTGAAACTCATGGTTCTACTAAAACGTTCTTTCTCTCTTGGACCATCACTCTTAGTAGAGTATTGGCTGCATCTGCATGTATTGGCCGGTGGTATACGACTGCTGGTTGCAAGCTTAGCGCATCTCCTTTGTGTTTATTCTCTGGTTAATCTACGTACCAATTCCTTCCATTCTCCTCTGTCTCTTGCTTTGTTTTTCACTTATCTTAAATTTTATATTACAACCATTCTGTTGTGGTTTCTGCTTACAATGTTCTTTCAGGTATTACCTGGATTTCCCCTCTTTCTTTTTCCCTCATATTGATATTAAAGTGCTTGGCTTGTGATATTATTAGGATCCCTCCTTAACGTATGGCCAGTCAATTTCCATTACTTCTTCTGCTCTTTCTTTAGTCTTGTTGTTATTATACTGGTTTGTTTTGTTCTTGTCCATAGTTCTAATTTCGTTATTTTACTATGGTATTAAATTTTTAGGAACTTTCTTAAGGACCTATTTATAAAAATCTGAAGACTCTTTATTGTACTTTGGTCGTGCTTTCAAATTTTTGCTCCATAGTAGTAATATGTTTTCGACGCAGATATTGAATACATTAATTTCTGTTGCTTCTGATATTTCACTTACTTGGCAGATTTTATTTACCGCACTGAAGGTGAATTGTGCCTTCCTTATTCTCGCTTGTATGTCTTTCGAGCATTCCTTTTTAATTTCCATAATTGATCCCAAATGAGTTACTTTCTCTACCACTTTAATTTCTTTACCTTTTTTAATTTGCCGGTTATCGTTTTTTGAGATTTTTGTCTTGCCTGCATTTATCTGGAGACCTATCATATCGGAGTACCTACTGTGTTAGCTTATCAAATTTTGCATGCAAATTCTGTGTTCTGTTAACAGGCAGACTTCGTCAGCGATTTCAAGATCTTTAAGCTGATTAAAGATGTTCCATCTAATGTCTGTCCGTTCATCTGTTACTTTCCTCATAATCCAAATCCAGTCTACTAAGACTAGTAATAACGTAGGACACAAGATACAATCTTGTTTAATACCGCGTGCAATAGCTATTTCTTCTGTGATCACTCCCTTGTGTTCTAGTATAGCTTTATACCCTTCATAAAACGGTTTGATCAGGTTAATAATTTCTGTTGGTAGTCCATACTGTCTTAAAATTTTTAACATTGTTCCCAATTGATTCGATCGAAGGCCTTTTCAAAGTCGATTAAACTTACATTTGCATCTTTCTGCCGTTTAGTGGCTTGTTCGAGGATGATTTTTTATAGGTACACTCAACGAAAAAGGTACGTAATATCAATAAAAATTTTAATTCAGACAACAAACGCAATACTTAAAATTTGTCCAATTCTTGGTTTTATTGGGACAACAAAACGATGTTCATCAATTCATTATTTTAGTTCGTTGAGCCAATGTATTACGTTTATTAAATGGATGAACATTCATTATGTATTCCATAATATCACTTTATTGGTATTACGAACTCTGTTCAGTGAGTCAACGAACACTATTTATTGAAACAACAACTTCGTTAATTGACCGACGAAGAATATTCGTTGTGTCGATAACAGTGTTATTTCTCCTAACGTATTTCGATTATTTCTACAATTATTTCCGTTTATTGGTACAATTAATTCCGTTCATTCCCACAATAAATACGGTTTTTCTTACAATCAATTCTATTTATTCTTACAGTTTCGTTCATTCCTACTATGAACGTATTTTATATTAATAATTACTGAATGCAATAGCCCAATGTATGATATTAATTGATTAATAATAATTTTTTAAATCCCCTTTTTTGTCCTTAACCTAAAGGACTTTACACTGTGTGATTTTTCATATGATTTCACTAATACTGTGTACTGGAATAAGTGTTACACTCCCCCCGCCCCCTCATTAACTTATTTATTTTTAGCACATAAGCAAAACGCTCGGACAGGTCGATTTTTAAAATAATCAAAGTATATTATAACATCAATGTTTAGAACTTTACACGATCCCTCTTCAGGTAACTTTGATTTTTTTAATGAGAAAGTACGTCATGTGACAGCTTATTCAAAAGCGTTTGAAATAGTGAGTCCAAAAATGTATAACACTTTAATTCTTTTTGAGAGCGCAGGTGCAAAATTTCTATCGCATTCTTATAAGCATTCAAAACTAATAAGTATTTTTGAAAAATTTAAACGCAGAATAAAATATTACATTATTACCGAGGGCAGAAAGTCCCTTAGAATATACAAAAAGTTTCTGTTAAATGATATGCCTATTTGAAATTAAAAATCATACTAAGTTCTCTCTTTTTCACCCCTGTGACTTAATAAAATAATCTTTATAGAGGTTCTCAGGGACTTCAGACCCTCGATAATACTGTAATGTTTTATTTTGCATTTAAATTTTCTTAAATAATAATTAGTTTTCTCAGGATTCGAAAAGAATGAATACATTTAAAAAGAATTCGACCGAAATTTCACGATAATAGACACACAAAAACTTCCTTCTACTACGGACTACACTTGAAAACGAAATGCCATTATTATTCGGCACTTCGGCAACACAGAGAAGCTGGGGGTATGATAAGGAAAAGCCGTTAACTTTCAAATGGTCAAGCAAAACATTTATTGTCTCAACAACTACGATTATTGTCACAATGACCGCATTGATTGTGGGTATTAAATGCAGTAGTAGATTGATTAATGCATTCGTTGTCACAACAATCAATTTACATCTATTCAATAATCATATATAGTATCATATAATATATTATATTACTCTATATTAACAACATTTGTACATTGTTTTAATGAAATCTGTACGTTGTCACGATAAACCAAGGTAATTGCTTGTCATCTACGAAATCAAGAACGTGAGTTGCTGCCAGAATTAATAGTATTTATTAAATATACGAAACTAAATTATTGGCTGAATAAATTGAGTGTTATTGATTAATGTACTCTAGTTATTCTCACAATTATTATTCAATCATTGTGACAATAACCAAATACATTCGTCAATGTCTAAAGTTCGTTGAAACAACAAATTAAATTGTTGTGACAACGAAATACTATTCAGTAATCACTGTTAATCAATATTACGAACTAAATTTTTTTGAGTGTATATATTATGTGATCTATAGTGAAGCGTTTAGCACAAAAACCTGATTGGTTACTCTGTAGTTTCTTATCTAATTCTTCTTTCATTCTTTCGAGCAGGATTTTTGTAAGCACCTTGGATGTGGCACTTAATAGTGTTATTTCACGCCAAAAAGTACAGTTTATTGTCTGCATATTGTGCTCTACGAATTTGTTTCCTCATGATAAGAGTTACCAGTGGCGTGCTAATAGCTTTAATGCGGTTTCAGGCGTGTGTGTAGAAAAATCGTTAAGCGTTTTTCGTGTGTTATTATGAATTGTATTATTTCTGAAACTAATGGTTCTACTAACATTAATGTTTCTATAATGCACCAAAGTCATTAATTTTAACTTTCAATAAAAAATATTATGTAAACAGTTTTCTAGATAAAAAGAAGTAGGTATATTTGTGCAGAGTCCATATAGTGTATTATTTAATATTGATGGCTTTTTATTACTATTCTTTTTAACCCCTATAGGACCAATTGATTTTTATCGGCAACCAATTTCAATGAATAAACAATGGGTCTAAATAAATGAAATACTCCGGAAGAAATTTAATAAATTACAAATGTGGTGGAATTGGGTTAACCCTTGGATCCTCAGACAAATCAAATGAATATAGCATTTAGTGCAACCACATGAGTTTTTCCTTTACATTCAGCATTTTTGCAACATACAGTTTCTTTGTGCTGGTACGGACAGGTCAGAAGAGCAGATAGGAAGAAGAGAGGCAGACCCCGAAGATCCTTCAGAGATGAAGTGGACGAAGCAATGGAGAGAAGAGGAAGGGGACTGGCAAAACATAAAGAGATGGAGAGAACGGTTGAGTGAAGAAATACAGTAAAAACTTTAGAAATCCTTAGTCTATGTATTGTTTCTTTGTGATCGTCACATTCAAAAAAATGTGAGGTTGTCTCAATTGTTTATATCCACATGTAGTTAGTTCTTCTGGGCGTTTCTTCCTGGGAGTTTTTACATGATGATCTTTCTCAAGATCTATTAAGGTGTTGATTCGTTTGTAGAAGAGTAATAGCAATTGATGATTTCAAGAGAAGTAGGTCCATTATTTCTGTGATATAATGGACCCATTAAAGCTACATTTTTATTTTCCATTTCTCTTTTTATTCCAGAAAGCCACTGCGCATCCGCTAGGAAAAATATTTCGATTCGGATTTTTTGCACAATCCTACGAAAAGGACTCCTTTTAACAAATTTGCATGTTGCCAGAACCAAAAGTTGGTCAAAAATTTTTTAAACGTTTTTTTTTGTTTTTTTTCATAAATTATTTTTTTTTGCATAGAACAAGGTTTTTTTAGATTTTTTGGATCATTACAAACAGAAAAGGTCTTTAGTAACTTTTCTCTAAAGTTGATATTTTTTGACATATAAGCGATTAAAAATTGAAAAATTGCGAAATCGGCCATATTTAACCCTCAAAAACTATGTGAAAAACTGAAAATTTGAATATTGCCAAGGTAGGTAGATATTGTTTAGACACCGATTGATGAAATCCTGAAGAGTTTTTGCAATACAATATACAAAACTCCTTTGTTTTTTAATTCCTAATCAAGCGTGCGCGACACTATTCTCCACCGTTGCATGTGTATTACAGTATGGTGCAAATGAAAGGAATAAATTCATTATTTCGTAAACCGGCGACTTTAAGGAAAAATCCGGAAACAGGTCGATTTTTGTTTTTAAGTTATGATATTGTGGCATATTTGGTATACTAGTGACGTCATCGATCTGGGCGTGATGACGTAATCGATGATTTTTTAAATTAATGAGAAAAGGAATCGTGTGCTAGCTCATTTGAAAGGTCCTTCAATTCTCTATTTAGTAATATAAACATTTATATAATTATTTATACAGGGGTCCAAAAAAAGTGTTTAATTAAATTATTTGGGAAAAAAGAAGAATGTATGTAATTTATTTAATTCAAAATACATTTTACTGTAAGAATTTACAAAAATTTGCATGATTGGCTACGCCACATTGTAGTCAATTAACTTAATTTGTAATGAATTTAATTAATAATAATAATAATATTTCCCAGTAATAGTAAATCGAAAAATCGCAGAAAAAAGGAAACTTAGAAAAGACAACAAAACAGAACCCGGAGAAATTAGTTCAAATTCAATAAAGCTGCAAGCAGGGCCTATTTTACCAAACGCTTTAGCTCGGTGCAAATAATACACGGATCTAATTCGATATAAACAATTACAACTTGTCCAGAAGCAGTTAAGCCGCGTGTGAAACTGGAATATGTGTTTGATAAAAACGCGGGTGCACGTTAATGTATTAAAAATCTCACCCAAAAATCGGTACCTTCGTGACCGAACAATACTTTGGGTAAGACTTTTTACGAACTTTTTATATTGTCTGTATAATCATAAATCATAATCCTTCTCTAAATATCCACTTGAACCAGCAACCTAAAACATACAGTCCTCCACAACTGAAATTATATTAATAATTTTATGTATGTACATCCCTTAATTCACCAATCATATACTGATATAAATAACAAAAAATACAGAATCATTAAAAGTCGTGATAATAAAGAAGTTTTTCTACAACGTAACATTTGTTAAAATCCACTTATCGCCTTAACCCGTCCTGCATGACACTCGTATATATGAGAAATCATAACTACTTCCCATTGAGTCTAATAGCAGCATTCACAGAGAAATTGCAGTTGATGTGCAAACTTTGAAAACTTGCTGTTAAAGCGACCAGCTGGACGCATACACTACAAGATCAATTATAGAGTTGTTCATCAAACTAAGTTATATTTGTCGCTGGCGCGGCATTCGACCTTAGAAAACTTCAGCAAATGAAGTTGTTCGACAAAATGACGGCTTTTAGTTTGTTCCCTAGAATCCTCTGGGATTAAGGACATTGTGACCCGGCCGGTATTACAGAAACCGAATTAACCCAGCCAGAAGGGGGAAACTTGCGCTAAGGATTATAGCATTCTCTCGATCTAGGATTAGATATATGTCGTTGTTGTTGTTGGTGTTCTCATGTCAGTCGAAGTCAAAGTGTTCGTTATCGTTATCGTTACACTAATCGAACCGAATTAAATTTGAAACTGTAGTCAGTTCATTTCTTTATATTTCTTTTAATAGTATATACTTCACGAAAAAGTGTAATACTCTGCTTGTTAGTAAATTAATAGCAGAGCATTCCAAGTATTTTCTTTGCGATAAAGAAAAAAAGGACTTTTTGTTGGAAAAGCATGTGAAAAATGTGCAATAAGGACATTTTTGGCTAGAATTTTTATACAATTTAAATGTGATTTGACAAAGTTAAAGAAAAAGCTATAAATCTTTAGAGTGTGGGAAGAGTATATTAATTTCTTCCTGTTTTCATCATAATTTGCATATTGTCATAATGAACGATGTATCGTTCCGACGGGTGAGTAGTAGATCTATACTTATTAACCGCTGTATTTAATATTAATTAATAGTCCAAGAGGCAGCGCTGAAAAATCTCTTTGAATTTACTAAAGCTAGATTTTTCACAGTTGATTACTGTGATTGTGTAGAGAAACATACTGCGGTCGGTCAAGCAAAAGTAGAACAGGGGTTACTGAGAGGGTATCAAAGTTGTTCTCCTACGTAGGTAATTAAATCCATTTACTAAGGCTGAAAATCAGTACACATAATCTCAATTAAATATAAATAAAAGTTATTATAGTCGGTCAGCTGTATGACGGGACAGAGCCGGTCGGCCGGCCCCAGTGAATGTACAGGGTTATTCAGTATATTTTTACCCCCTTGTAAACGACTTTAGTTACAGAATTAGAAAAAAATGTAAAATACAAAAGTTATTCGATTTTTAAATTATGATTTTTTGACATATATACCGTACTAGTGACGTCATCCATTTGGGCGTGATGACGTAATCGGCTATTTTTTAAATGGGAATAGAAGTCAAGTGCTAGCTTATTTGAAAGGTTATTCAATTTCCTATTCAGTAATATAAACATATTATTATATATACAATAGCACTAAAGGCCTTAGAGGCCCATGGCTTGAAAAGTTTGTTTTTTTTTCTTTCTTCATTTTCACGTTTCTTTATGTGCTGAGCTTTTCTCTGGCTTGATATGTGATTTTCCTCCATTCCTTCCTGTCACTCATTTTTCTTTTTTGGCCCTCTAGCCCCATTCTTTCCAAATCTTTTTCGACGTCTTGCTTCCATCTATTTTCGGCCTTCCTCTTCTCTTTCTTGAAGTTATAGTGTAGTTTAGTACCTTTTTTGGAGTCCTCGTGTTTGGCATCCTTTCAATGTGACCTCGCCATCTAAGTCTCTGAGCCTTTATCACTCCTATTATATTAGGTTGGTTGTATAATTGTCTTAACTCATCATTTGATCTTCTTATCCATAAACCGTCCCTTATTTTTCCTCCATATATCTTCCTTAGTATTTTCCTTTCCCAGATCTCCAGTAAATTTTGTTCATTTTTTGTCATTGTCCATGTCTCACTGCAGTATGTTACTATTGGCTGTATAGTTGTTTTGTATAGCTGTACTTTTGCCCTTCTTGATAGAAACTTGCTTTTCAACATTACATTAAGCGCATGTACACTTCTATTGCCTGCCATTATTCTAGCTTGTATTTCTTCTTTAATGATAGGTTTACGTGATATTATTGCCCCTAGGTGTGTAAATCTTTCTACCATTTCGAATTCGTATGATGTTCCTTCTTCTACTTCTACTTTAAACTTTTGACCATTCCTAAACTGACCATCTGTCCACTCCATACATTTTGTTTTAGTTGAATTTATATATATAGTCCCATTTTCTTCGCTGCTTTTACTATTCTCTGTACCATCTCCTGTAGCTCTTTTTTTCCTCTTGCCAGTAACACCACATCATCCGCAAACGCCAAAACTTGGTGTCTTCTTTGATATATGAGTCCTTCTCTATTGATTTTTGCTTCTCGCATTATTTTTTCTAGGCATAAGTTGAAGAGTAAAGATGACAGAGGATCGCCCTGTCTTAATCCTTCGTTTACTATAAATTTTTCTGATGATTGATTGTTTATTTTGACTCTGTTTTCTGTATTCTCCAGAGTGAGATGTATCATGTTACGTAGCTTTCTGCTAACTCCCAATTCCTCAAGCGCCTCTTTTAATTTCTTCCTCTTTATTCTATCGTATGCTTGTTGGAAGTCGATGAATAGTGCTATCGTTGGTAGGTTGTGTTCATAGCTTTCTGCTTGTAATTCTCTGATTACGAATACTTGGTCCGTTGTGCTTCTCCCTCTTCTAAATCCGCACTGATATTCGCCTATTATATTTTCAGCTTCTTTTTCAAGTTTGTCTTTTATTGATTTTCCTAGGATTTTGTATACGGTATTTAGTAAAGCTATTCCTCTGTAATTACTGCATTCTGTTGTGTCGCCTTTTTTATGTAATGGGCAGATAATTGCTTCCTTCCAGTCCTCTGGTATTCGTTCTTTTAACCATATATCTTTTATGATTTTGTGTATCCAATCATTCAGCAATTTTCCACCATATTTCATCATCTCTGCTGTTATGTTATCGCTTCCAGGGCATTTGTTGTTTTTAAGATTTCTAATTATTTCCTCGATTTGTTCTTTGCTCGGTGGATTATCTTCTATGTCTTCTAACTGTTCATTTTCTGTCTCTGCTTCTATGGATTCATTTTGGTTTGGCTTATTCTTGCCATTTAGTAATTCGTCAAAATACTCTTTCCATCTCTCTACTATTTCTGCTTCGCCGCTTATATTATCTCCAGCTTTGTTTTTAACGAATATGGGTTTTTGCTGGTATCCTCTTTTCTCGTTTCTGGCACCTTGATACAGGTTTTTTATTTCTTTATTTCTGTAGTTCTCTTCTATTTCTTTTAGCTTATTATCTAAGTGTTTTCTCTTCTTTTCTCTCAACAACCTCTTTACTTTTTGTCTTTGTTCTATATATCTATCATGCGTCTCTGTTGTTTCTTTCTTGATCATTTCCATCCTTAATGATTGTCTTAGTTCTATTTCTTTTTGGCACTCTATGTCGGAAAAATACTGCGGTCGGTCAAGCAAAAGTAGAACAGGGGTTACTGAGAGGGTATCAAAGTTGTTCTCCTACGTAGGTAATTAAATCCATTTACTAAGGCTGAAAATCAGTACACATAATCTCAATTAACTATAAATAAAAGTTATTATAGTCGGTCAGCTGTATGACGGGACAGAGCCGGTCGGCCGGCCCCAGTGAATGTACAGGGTTATTCAGTATATTTTTACCCCCTTGTAAACGACTTTAGTTACAGAATTAGAAAAAAATGTAAAATACAAAAGTTATTCGATTTTTAAATTATGATTTTTCGACATATATATCGTACTAGTGACGTCATCCATTTGGGCGTGATGACGTAATCGGCTATTTTTTAAATGGGAATAGAAGTCAAGTGCTAGCTTATTTGAAAGGTTATTCAATTTCCTATTCAGTAATATAAACATTAACATGATTAATTATACAGGGTGTCCAAAAAAAATTTTAATTAAATTAATTGTTCAATTAATAATTCAGGAAAATTTTTTGGACACCCTGTATAAATAATGATCTTAATGTTTAAAGTACTATATAGAGAATTGACGAACCTTTTAAATGAGCTAGCACACGACAAACGACCCCTATTCTCATTTAAAAAAATAGCCGATTACGTCATCACGCCCAGATGGATGACGTCACTAGTACGATATATATGTCAAAAAATCACAATTAAAAATCGAAAAACTTCCGTATTTTACATTTTTTTGTAATTCTGTAAATAAAGCAGTTTACAAGGCGGTCAAAATATAGTGAATAACCCTGTACATTCATTGGGGCCGACCGACCGGCTCTGTCCCATCATACAGCTGACTATAATAACTTTTATTTATATTCAATTTAGAATGTGTGTACTGATTTTCAGCCTTAGTAAACGGAAATAATTACCTTCGTAGGAAAGCAACTTCGATACCCTCTCAGTAACCCCTGTTCTACGTTTCGCTTGACCGACCGCAGTATGTTTCTCTACACAATCACAGTAATCAACTGTGAAAAAATTAGCTTTAGTAAATTCAAAGAGATTTTTCAGCGCTGCCTCTCCGTCTATAATTACAATTTAAAATTTTTATTAAAAAATGCATTTTATTTCAAGTTTGGATTTCCACTACATAAATAATTTTCAAAATAAAAATTCAACAAATTATTTTATTTTATCCATTGATAATTTTGTTGAAAGTATCTTTCATTTCTATTTTTCAAATCAGACCACCTAGTATTTTGGTTTACTGCAATGTTCCAGGAGCTTCAATCTTGAAGTTTTGTTAAGCATTCGTCTTGCTTCTTCCTGATGTATAATATTCGACGATATATAGGTTTGTTCCAACAAGCGGCCAAACCAGTCAGAAAGAATCAGCGAATAGTCGACCATCGCGAGTAGAAGGGATATTATCATTGATGACTGTATTATGTTCTCTCACTGACCAGCTGTTTGCTGACTAGTTTGATTGATTGTTGGAACAGACCATTTTAACGTAAAACAGAGTGTTACATTATTTCTTCGATTCTTCTTCCATATCTACTTCTTATTTCAGCTTCAGCAACTGTAGCAACATCATCCGCATATACGAGTACAAAATATTTCGAACAGGGTATGTCATTGGTGTACATGTTACCGCCCAAACTCGATTTCAGGACAAACTAGTTTGGCCGAGGCCAATAGGTCCCCATAACGCTCGAGTGACTGCAAATTTAGCATATTTTGCTCCTCTACCGCAAAACAGGCGACTTCAATGCAAAAGTTGGCAACACTACACAGAATGACGACATAAAGAATGTACTGGGGAAGTTCGGTATAGGCCAGAGAAACGAAAGAGGTGACCGTTTAATCGAGTTTGCTATCACAAACAATTATTCTATCATGAATACTCGATTTAAACACCACATACGTAGACTTTATACTTGGAAAAGTCCTGTAGATAGGTCTTGAAATCAAACAGATTACATACTTACCAATATTCGCTGGATATCGTCAATTCAAACAGTCAGATCATATCCAGGGGCGATATGCGGATCCGATCATACTCTACTCGTAGCTAAATTAAAGCTTAAACTTAAAGCTCCCAACAAACGAAATGAGACAAATAGGATAGAACTAAGAAAGAAGGACGACCTGCTCCAGGAAGTACATAAAATAATGCCCTCTATTCGTAACGAAACACCACAAGAAATATGGGAGACTTTTAAAAATTGTGTAACAACACCAACTGATCATCCAAAGATAAATAATCGTGTGAAACGGAAACACTGGATATCAGATGAAACCATTCAAATCATTGAGAATAGAAGAAATCTTTGTCAAAGTGGTGTGCATAGTGAAAGGGAAAAAGCTAGTTTAAGAAACCTCAATGGAGAAATAAAACGAAGATGCAAGGCAGACAAAAAAACAGTACTATCAAAGTGTATGCAAAGATATTGAGAGACATGATCAGAATAATCAGTCGAGATATCTAGTTAGAAAAATACGCTACTTAACAAGACACTTTAAAGCCAAAACTTAAGCCATTGAAGACAACACTGGAACTCTGTGAACAAACAGGGAAGATATAGCAGAGACATGGAGATCGTATTGCAGGTACCTATATAAAGATGATCAACGCCAAGAACCTGTTAACCAAATATCTAATGAAGTGAAAGAAGAATCTGATATACTTGAAAATGGAGTAAGACTCGCGATCAGTAAGCTCAAATATATTAAAGCACCATAAGCTCAAATAGATGAAATTCTCAAAGCCACAGAAAAAACTGGCGTAAAATTACTTGATCTACTCTGTAACCAAATATGGCATTCTAAACAATGGCCTGAAGACTGGACAAAATCTACAATAACGAAAATTCATAAAAAAGGCAGCTTCCATAAATGCGACAATTAATTATAGAACTATTTCTCTTATATCACATATCACATGCCAGTAAATTAATGCTACATATAATCAATGAGAGACTAAAAACATTCCTTCAAAGAGAAATTCCACAAGATCAAACTGGATTTACCAAAGGTAGAGGTACTCGAGAGCACCTGTTGAATATTCCACTATACATATGCTTTATAGATTATCATAAGGCGTTCGACAGGGTCAAGTGGAGACACTTATGGCGAATACTAAAAGAAGTAGGCGTACCCTACGCATCCAGAACGGGGTGTCAGACAGGGATGTACACTATCTCCACAATTATTCAATATATATGGAGAGCATATTATGAGAAGAGCACTTGAAGGATGGGAAAAAGGCATCTCAATAAATGGTCATAAAATAAACAACCTACGTTTCGCAGATGACACAGCCCTTCTTGCACATAATCAAGCAGAGCTGATTGATCTTATACGACTGGTTCAGAACGAAAGTCAAATATTTGGTCTGCAATTAAACATATCAAAGACAACGATCATGATAGTGGATAGAATACATAACAATCAATTGATCGGTTTGCGGTTGTGAGCTCATACTTATATCTGGGATCATTAATCACAAACACAGGGTCACTACAGGAAGAAATAAAAAGTAGATGTGATCTAGCAAAAATGACCTCAATATGGAACGACTGTCAAATTTCAAGAGCGTTAAAGATGAGGTTGATCAACTGCTTAATATTCCCAATACTGACCTACGGATGTGAATCTTGGACCCTGAGAAATTCGGAAAGAAGAAAGATAGACGCCACTGAAATGTTCTGTTGGAGACGAATGCTACGAATTTCTTAGACCGACCATAGAACAAATAATTCAATTTTAAGAGAGCTAAAAGTTAGCCAATGACTCTCAAATAAAGTCAATCTCCAACAATTAAAATACTTTGGATATGTTATGAGAACAAACACAGAAAACATGGAAAGGCTCATTATACAAGGAAAGGTGGAAGGCCGAAGATCACGATGAAGATCCCCAACAAGATGGATCGATCAAATTACAGGAATATGCAAAAGAGCTATGCATGAGTTAAAAGAAATGACCAGAGACAGATATCTTTGGAAACGGACAATACACGACATCACGTCGATCACTACACTCCCTCCGAGGGGTCAGGATTGAAGAGAGAGAGAGCTCCTCTACCATTAAAAAGTACCTATCAAATCCATGTTTGATATCTGTCTTTACTAATTGTGTCAAAATTTTGAGTAACAACCTCTCGTATGGCATAAACTGAATACAAATTTTAATTCCATTAAACTCTACTTAAACAACAGATTTTCCTCTTGGGAAAAGCTAATTCTGTTCTATAATTTTTCTATCTATACACAAAATATCGTGTCGGGGAGTTTTAGAGCTTCGTTCTAATCGCTATCGAAATTTTCTTAACCCCCTGAAACACACACTCCCCGAGTAGCAAGCAACTTTGAACTTCTTATTGGTTTTGTAACTCTAATCCGCAACCTTAATTCTCTATCGACTTCAGCTTAGGCAGTCACTCGTCTGTAACTTTAATTAAACTTGGTATTGATATAGTTTCAAAAAATGGAGAGCGCGAAACCAATTTGAGGTCGACATAACGCAGAGGAAAGTTTTGATATTTTTTTAATGGAGTTGGAATGGTGTTTTAAATTAGTCTACAAACTACAAGGACAAATGGGAGATCTAAAATAACGTTTTTATAAACGAACTGAATCAAATTATAAAAGTAATAAAAACGTTAAAGTAATACTCTTGCATTAGATAAAAAGATTTTATTTGTGAACTTATGACGGTGTGAAAAATGGTTCGAGAAATAAAGCAAATATATTAGATCAAAAATAAATAACCATTTTCAATTTCCCTGCAACACGAAACTACAGTCGCATCATTATTCCAGTTCAATCAGAGAGTGCAGCAAGCACAAGTACCTCTACCGGTTTCGAAACTTATTAGTCTCTCATCAGGACCTCTCTCTCTCATCAATCCGTGATTGCACGCCGGGGTTTTTGGTCAAAATAATCACGGAATTATCTAGAGAACCTCAATATAAGCAAAAACTGATCTATTTTTTTTGAAAACTCACTACTTTTTGAATTATTTGTGGTTGAAAATTGGCTATTTTTATTGAAACATGACACCGTTTCGGATGGTTTTTTGCGAATACCTTAAAAACTTTGCATCTAACTAAAAAAACTATATAAAACATTTTTGTACATTATAAAAAAACAAAGTATAACTTAGTAAAACCAAGTTACCATGAAAACAGTAATATTAGCTCTAACATCTTAAGAACATTCTTAGATAATTGGCCAGATTCTATAAATATATATACAGATGCATCTAAGACGTTAGTTGGCACTGGATGTGCCTTTTTCATACCTGCTACTAAAACAGAAAAAATATTTAAGTTAGGCCATGATTTTTCTATCTTCAGTGCTGAAGCCATAGCAATTTATGAGGCCCTGCAATATTTTAAAGAATCAGAAGATATATCTGCAACAATTATTTCCGATTCACTCTCTGTTCTTCTTGCTATTCAAACTATAGATTTTCCCAATAACAATTCAAATATTTATATCCTACTAATTAAGAAAATCCTTTTTTGAAATGCATAAAAATAAAAGAAGAGTGAACTTTTTATGGGATAAGACTAACGCATAATGAATATGTTGATAGTTTGGCTAAAAAAGCTATTGAATATGGTACTTCACATAATCGTAAGTTTTGCATATCTGACTTAGTTAACACTATTAAGCATCGAGTTAAAAATCAGTGGAGTCAATCTTGGCGAGATCTTTGTAAACAATCCAAATCTCAGTATTCACTGATTCAACCTTCTGTTCCAAATATATATTGGTTTAAAAATTATGTGGTACCTCGAAGATATATAACAACATTAATTAGAATGAAGTTTGGACATGCATGTTTCCCTCTACATCTAGCAAGAATTAAAGTTTTTGATTCAAATCTTTGTACAGAATGTCAGAAGGTTGGTGACTTAAATCATACTTTCTTTGAGTGCGCAAAATATATTCCATGCACATATAATTTAATCCAAGATTTAATAAAATGTAATGTTTTTCCACCTTTCAATGTATCCTATCTATTGTCTCTGAACAGCAAGAACATATATGATTGTTTAATGAAATTTATCTGTGAAACTAAAATTAACCTCTAAACTTATTAATCCTGATAATTTGGTATATTATGTACATATGAAAAAAGAAGAAGAAGAAGATACATAATGGAGAATGTGGTGAGCAACTTGGACAGTCCATAGCGGCCAGCTTTTGAACTGAGTAGAGAGCTGTAGAAGAGTTTGCTATGAAACTCTAAGGACCTCATTGCCTTCCTTATGTATGAACAGAAAACAAAAAAAGTTGTGACTGGCTAAATGACACCCAAGTCTATGCCATAAAAAAAAACTTTTTGAACATAGAAATAACACTATAATAAAAGGAATTGTAAAAGGAAAACGATGCATTTCAATTCTGGTGGATGAGGGGTTAAATACAATTCTCATTTTTTCTTAAAATACATTAGTCATCAATTTTTTTGCAGCATATCTCACTTAGTTTGAAAGTAATCGACATTTAATATTGCTCATTTTAAAGGTCTTTTGAAGCACTACAAAAAAGTAGTGGCAGTATTATACACCTAAAATCGTCCGTTTCTCTGTTATTTTAAGTTGAATACGCCGATTTGAGCATGCACCAGAAAAGCAAACTCTTTTCACCTACCATATCTCTTTTTGTAATATAACTAGAAAATCTATAAAGGAACAAATACCTTTGTTTTTTTTATGAGATTCAAAAATGTTATATAGTTTTTTTAGTTAGATGCATAGTCTTTAAAGTGTTCACAAGAAACCGTCCGAAAAGGTGTCACTTTTCAATGAAAATAGCCAATATTAAACCACGACCACGAATAACTCAAAAAGTAATGGGTTTTACCAAAAAATTATAAAACAGTTTTTGCTTAGAATTTGGTTCTTTAGCTATTTCCGTGGTTATTTTGACCAAAAAGTTTTCCACCCCCTTGAAGGGGTGGGAACTGCCCCCAAGATAAAAGCGCACATCGGCATAGGGTAGACTTTGTTTCTTAAGCTATTCCATATTTACTGTGAAAATATGAAGAAATGTAACGATTCCGACTTACTTTCGAGTATTATACCTACCAAGATTATATCATAAAAAGTAAGCTAAAACAAATCCTCACATTTATAAAGGAAACAAAGCTCTATTTATCCTGAAACTTCTACTTCGAAAATAGCGACGGTTTATCAAAATAAATAGTCTGACTGCACTAAACTTTGTTACCGGAAATTTCATTGGTAATGGAAAGAAAGGACGTTAACTGTTTCCAATTACCCTAATTCTATTTTTCAATTAAAGATGCGACTGCAATAGTTTTTCAACAGCTGAATGTTAATTGGCTAGCAATTTGGAACTGGAGACAAATTAATAAAATCAAGTTCGGGTTAAATATATAAATGGTAATGATTTTAATAGTTGCACAGAACAAGGGTTAATAAAATTGTTTGGGCGCCGGCTGAATTTTGATTCGTATATTGTTCTATTTCTTTATATACTGATACAAAAATTCAAAACCTAGGACAAATATTTTTTTAAATATTTATTTATGGAAGCATATTTAATATACTATTATTAATGTTTCATTACATTATAAAAAATGAATAATGAATTCGTCTTCGTCAAAAATAAATAATGAGTTGCATCTCCTTAATTTTCTATTGCTTATTTATTCTACAGATCATTAATGCGATTAAGTTGTATATTTTACCGGCCAAACCCGATTTCCGGACAAACTAGTTTGGCCTAGGCCAAGCTAGTATGTCCTAAGCGCGTAGGCCAAACTAGTTTATCCTGATATAAATACACACACTTCAGGCCAAACTAGTTTGGCCTAGGCCTGATATAATAAAGGCACACTTCAGGATAAACTAGTACGGCTTAGTCTAAACCAATTTAGCCGAGTCGAAAGTAATTTAGCGAACATGTAAGGACTTTTACATGCAGGGAATTCCTAAATCACGTCCCAACAGGGATGGCAAAAAAATACACATCGATATATTAAATCATAATATGATACATCGAATGAAGATACTGATACATGTTATAAATCAATATATTCTTGTATAATTAAATAATATAAAAAATAATAAATAAAAGGATGAAGTTTTCTCCAAAAATTAAAAGAAAAGATACACTTACGAATAAAACCGAGTACGAATTAATATTGTTTTCACCAATTTTGAAAAAATGTGAAAACGTTGAATTATCCACGTCCGTCTGTCCGTCCGTCTGTCTGTTTGTCCGTGAACTCAACTCCTCCGTCATTATACCAGGTAGGATGACAAATGAGGTGTCAAATGAAAGCTTATAATCCAAGGATGGTACAAAAGGTGAGAAATTTAACCTAGGCTGTCTGTCCGCCCGACCGCGAATATAACTCAATATTATTGTTTGTTTGTTACGAATAATTATAATTTTATTAAAAATGATTATTTTTCCAAGAACAATAGTAGATTATACCACAAGTCAATAATGATGGCTATTATTCCCGAGGAATATTTACGAACCGAGCCGCGTTAGCGGCGAGGGAGTAACTTTCCGAGGGAATGAGAGCCATTATTGCGAGTAGTATACTCTACTTTATCTACGACAAATTAATTAATTTAAGATTGTTAACGAACAACTTTATTTGTTAGAAACATTAAAATTAGTAAAAGTACAATTAATATGTATATTTACCTTATGTAAAAGATAAAATTCATCAGGAGCTTTGTCAATAAATTTCCTAATTTGCTCTGGGGTTAGAGTGGAAGACTTTTTTGCTTGAAATCCTTCCGATTTTCTCTTTAGAAACGCTCTTAGTTTGCCGTATTTTTCCAGATCAACGTCATGGTTTATTCTCAACATAGATTTAATCATTGAATAGAATGACCATAATGAAGACGGTTTATATTTTGCACTTAATTCAGCGAAATAGGCCAGCAGAACATGTTCGGAAAATGATTTCGCGTTGTTTCGAACACGCCATTCGTTGAAGGTTGCGTACGTTTTATTATAAATGGATTTCGATGTTTCAGGTATTAAGGTAGATTCTGTTGCTGTAGCTAGTTCTACAATTTCTGGTGGTGTACAATTAAAAGATTCTTCATTTTCGTCCATCTCAATACAAACTGTCAAATATACTATTCGTTTGACAGTGACACTTTTTGAGGTTGATTATTTTGTTTCCGTGGTGAATTTTGTGATTGTTGTGCCAGAGGGATTAATAGCTATTAATCCCGCATTATTAATCCCTAAGGGATTATTATATGGCATTATATTACAAACACCACAAGTATAATACATATATTATGTATCAGTCGTAGATAAAGTATTTTATTCAATGTATTATTTATATTAAGCCGTACTAGTTCGCTGAATTACTTTCTTCTTCTTGACTTTTTCCCATTATGAGTTTGCCGTTTTCGTCTTCCATAGCACTCTATTCTCCCAGTCGCCATCTCTGAGGTCTCTATCTATCATAGCATTTCTTATGTGAGTTTTCCATCTCACAGCGGTCTTCCTCCCCGAGGGTCCCAGTCCAGTAATCTTTTCGACCACCTGTGCTCCGGCATTCTTTGTACATGCCCGTACCATTTCAGGGCTCTACTTTTACTACCACAACTTTTTTGTAATTTAGCTTGAGCATTCTACTTCTATTCTGTTTCATATTTCCTCTGTTCTTATTCTATCCTACCTTATAATTTGTAGGCACCTTCTCATAAACTCCAATTCAACTGTTCGTATTTTATTTCGTATTATTGTGGTCACTGGCCATTTCTCCGCTCTTGTAGGGTAATATTCAGTATAATAATTCATTCAGTAATACTATGCTCTGAAAGAGCAGACAAAATTCGACTGACCATTCTAGTTTTGTCGACCTTGCACATTCTTAGCATCGAGCCTTAGGATGTGGTGTCACACCAAAAGCAAACGGTAAGCTCTCAGTCCCACTCTAAGTAATCTGTGATTAACTATTCTTCTTAACACTATCATTCCTGTAGCTGCAATTAAATCATCCTTTACTTGATGTAAATTATCCCGTCTATTTCTGAGAACAAGAATTACAAGATCTTGCAATATTCTAGAATGACCAGACCCTCTACGATGCCGATAAGTCTCATCACTAGACCACCTGCTCCAAACTCATTGACAGTTAAGTCTTGTGAGATATTTGTATAGGATGTGCGTGTTTAAGTTAACTGCTGATCTTTTCTTTATTATCTATCTTTTTTAAACAGAATACATTGTTGTTGCATGATCTTCCGACTATAAATCCTCATTTATCCCATTTATTTATCTATTCAGGCATTTGTTAAATATTTGCGTTAGAAATATTATCAGATTCTTCTTGCTATTCTGGGTGTCTTTCTTTATTAACCCATATTAACTCATATTAACCCACGTTTCTTCGTGAATATATTTTGGTGTTGTAATGTTGTAGTGTGCTGTAACATCTGTTCGTCTGTTAGGTTTTAAATAATATTTTTTCAATATCCTTTTTTACAGCCCTGTTAATGAGTTGCCATGCTTCTGTGTGGCTTTTTCCTCCAATATATTCGTATATTTCATAAAATTTTGTATCCCAGATCTCATTTTTTACAAATTATTTTAAAACAAATTTAAACAAATAAACTAGTTTGTCTACGACCATGCTAAAACAGCAACTTTCCAACACGCATTTCGTTTCCGAAAGTTGCACTTTTCCGCACCAGTGCGGGAAAGTAGAATATTTTGTAATATGGCTTTATACTATATTATAATACACGCAATAAACTAATATTTAGATATTATTTACTAATTTTTTAAAATTTATCTTAATGTGTTTATGTTTTAATGAAATTAACGCGATTATTTCATTCATAGAGATTCTGACCAATAAAAAACTACAAGAATAAAAATTACAGCGACTATTTCACTTTGTTGCCTTTTGGCAATTTTCGCTTATAAAATTTTGACCAAATCATTCGACTAACGTCTCGTGATTTAACGTCAAAATTTAATTCGCGAAAATTGCCAGGCAAGAAACTTTCATACCAGTCGAAAATATTGCCGGCAAAGTTTTCTCTCTTATGATATTATATACGATAATTTTTTAATGATTTTAACTTCCAATCGTGTAGTAAAATTTTTCATCACGTGTTTAATTCTGTCCAATCAGATTATTATTACATCGGTAATTTTCTACTGTATGGGAATTACAGTGGGAATTTTTTTAAGTACTAGATTGTTTCTGTTTAATTGCAACCAGTTTCCTAGTTTTGACAACTGTCACATTTAAGAAAATATCCATAATAAACTTTCTGTTGTACATCTAATGTCAAATTGTTACAAGGAGAACAGAAAATGGGCAAATTTAAGCGCTTTATATACTTCGATAAGATTATTTCAGGAATACAATTGTATTTACAAATAATTATTCATCTAATTCTAATATCTTCATCTAAATATTTGCTAAACTGTGTGTATATTAACAAGTTAAAAAATGTGTGTCACATTAATTGGGATCAATGTCACTGAATGTTTTTATATAAAGACTGGAATTTTATATGTAAGTATTAAAAAATAACCTTACGAATATCACACGACAGTAGGAATAAATAAGAAAATAATGCTCCACTTTTTCTCAAAATGATTGCCATTGGGCAATAGCCAATACAGGCAATAGCCAGACAACAAGTTTTCGAAAAAATTGTCGCATTATTGTAAATTTATTGTCACTCTGTTGTGACATTAATGCCGATAATTTTGATAATATCCCATCGTCAAGTATTTTACTTCGTTGCTACGCAAAAATACATTCAGTAACATTAATGACAAATAATGTTTTACAACTTGTCACAGAGAACAACAAAAAACAGGTTTAGCAAACATTCAGGCGAAGATATCAATAAAATATTAGTTAAGATGATTTAAAAAGACAGTTTTATTCATGGAATAATCTTACCGAATTACTCTCGAGCTCGAATTATAGATTTGTTTTGCCCTCGTGGCACTTTGTCATAATTTGACTCCCCTACGGAAAGAGAAATTAAAACTGTGTAACTCGGGATACAAACCGAAAATTTTAGAGCTCTCATGTAATTACTACTGATAATTCGTTGAAATAGAGTTATTTTGATATAATATATAATATTCAAAAGTCAAATCAGTAGACGATATGTAACAATGGTTTTGAATCGTCGTCATATTATAAAACAATATCGTCATCATGATAACCAATTTCATTGAAAGTCTGGTGTTGACAACCTTGTCACAGAACTTATTCATTTGTGTATTTTCACTCCCAAATATAAATTGATATAACTCTATTTAGTGTGACTTTTTTTCAAACATACGGTCCTGGGATATAGTATATTGTACAACAAGTGAGAAAAAAGACATATTTCTCACGAGCGCAAAAGTTTGTTGGCACGAGCCGAGGCACGTGGCGAGGGCCGCAAATCAAGCGAGGGAGAAATATGTCATTTTCTCATGTGTTGTACACTGTATTTTTTCTATGGATGCGGTTTTGTCAAGAGTTCAAACTTCAAAATTAAATAATTTAGGTGCTTTTAGGTATAATATATGCATAAATTGAAATAAAATACACATACATGCCGACGCCGAGTCGGTGGAGCTAAATCCTTCGTATTTAAGTGGGCCCGTCCCAAGTGCATCAACGCGCTGACAACTAAATACGAATGATAATTTACACACCGACTCGACGATGGCTGTCTGACTTAGAAACCAGCGTGCCCTATGGACGTCAGATTCTACTAGAATTTTAAACTGATGCGTTAGCCTTTTTTATTTTTCTATTCACGGGGTCAGGAATCGAACTCATATCCACTAGAACATCTCGCAGCAAAGCAAAGTGAGGTCGACCGCCTTACTCGCATGGCTGTCCCACCGACTATTATTTATTTTGAATATTTTGAAAATATACACATACACTTATATATCCCTCTATTTAATAAAAATATTTTTAGATATTTTTATAACACTGTAATCATCCAATGTGCTTACGAGTCTGTACGCAACTGAGAAAGCAACAACACGAGCAAATCGCAATTACCATAAATGGCGACAGGTTCCCAGCAAACTCATTAATCAACGAAAACTTTCACTGGTGGCGGTGGTACCGCCACCAATTCGACTATCATACAACTAGAACTTTTAGAAGTGGAATATGCAGAACTGGAATGTCGCGCGAAACACGTGTGTTTGAACTTTCAGTCCCCTCAAGTCGTAAATTAGACAATTAATTCCTCCATTTACTTTAGTTCCATGTCCCAATTTCGTTCGATTGGTTTTGTGGTGTAATTAAAATTCTCTACTTCATGAGTTCTCATTATATGCTAAATGTTTATACACACCGTTCTGTAACTTTAATTTTGGAGATAAACTTGTTTTGTTTCTTTTATTTATAGTGGAGGATCCGATATAAGGTCGATCTGCACCGAACTGTTTAATGGGTAAAAATGATTTGATATACAGGGTGTTTGGTAAAGAATGACAAATAAAAATAAAAATAAATATAGATAAATAAAAATTGATAATAACTGAAATACAGGGTGTCAAACTTAGACTTTTTATTTTATTTATTCTTGAATATTTCCTGACAGACATAGGATGACAACACGAAATTAGCTAAGCGGGGGTTTTTTGGGATGAGAAATCTAAATTCGCCACCAAAAATAATGTATTACCCACAGAGCACCACCACATACGTCTTTCAGTGCTCATATAATACGTTCAGTTTTTTCCCCCACTCTACATACTTTTTGAATCAAAATTTTTATTCTCTTAATATTTTTAATTGAAAAAGGTAAACTACATTCATCTCGCTAAGCTCAACTGTTTTCGAGGTAAACGCATTTTAAATCTGCGATACAACATCATATTTTTGTGCATAATATCATTGTAGTTAGATCCGAAAAATAAACTTGAAGCCATAATCACTGTGCCAGCTCTCATATTTATGTCATTGCATCGCAAATTGCATTTGAAGAAATTTGCGATACATTTTTGTAAATTTTTATGGTTTTAAGATATTTTTCAGATGTAACTACAATGATAATATGCAAAAAAATTATGTTGCCCCGCAGATTTAAAATGGGTTTTTCTTAAAAAGGGATGAGTTTAATGAGATTAATTAAGTATACTTTTTTTAAGTAAAAATATTAAGAGAATAAAAGTTTTGATTCGAGAAGTATGTAGAGTGGGTAATAGACAAAATGAACTTATTTAATGAGCAATAAAAGGCGTATGTGGCGCCCTCTGGGCAATACATCATTTTTGGTGGTGAATTTAGATTTCTCGTCTCAAAAAACGCCGCTTACCAAATTCCGTGTTATTATCCAGTGCCTGTTATGAAATATTCAAGAATAAATAAAATAACAGTTTATTTTTGACATCCGTATGTCGGTTATTATCAACTTTTGTACTAAGGTAAGTTAACTTAAATCGACCTATTTTAACATCAGGAATCTGTGGTTAAGCTACCAAACACCCTGTATCATTTAGTACGTTAAATATTATAAAAAACAAGATGTGCCCGATATACAAATATTGTCCTGAGTATAATTAATTAATATTTGAAAATTTTCCTTTTATTATAAATTTAAAAAAAGCCCCGGACAAATATTAGGTATCTATTTTAGATTTTTTGGATCATTCGAAACAAAAAAGGTCTTTTTCAACTTTTCTCTAATTTGATCGTTTTCAGGTATTAACAATTTAAATAAAAAAAAAACGAAAAATGGCGGTGTTCAAGGCTTAAAAACTCAAGTAAGAAGTAATCATCAAGTACCTATGTAAGTTCAAATTCAAATCTTCTTTTATCAGGTCCCGATCATAATTTTTGTCATGTTTTATTCTAAACTATATTTTTCTAATTGTTACTGAGGAAGGTTCTCTTCTCATAAGGAACAAGGAAGGTCTTTATATTGGAAGAGGGGCGATCGGGTTGCATTAACAACAAAAAAAGAATGTGTGTGTGTACTTTGTACGCACGTAAGAAGTTATATTTATATTATATGATTCCAACGAAATTAATATGTACTTAAAACAGTTTATTTATATTTTATTTAAATATTAAACTAAGTTTAATACTTACTACTCCCAAAAAATTTGATTAAAACAATACCAAAATTAAAAAACAATATAAAAGAATAAAACACACAAACACATTGAAAAATTCCACAAACAAATATACTTACTGTGGCATTTTCTATTTCTATTTTCTTGTGGCATTTTTATAATTACTAGTTTGATGGGAAATAAGCCACAAATTTACTAAAAAAATTATTTTATTATTTACGGCATCTTATTTTTTTAGTAAAATTGTGGCTTATTTCCCATCAAAACTAGTAAATATACTTACAATCATAAAATGTGTAAAAAAATAAAAAAAAATAAATAAATAAAAACTTGCATTGGGATTCGAACCCGCGTTTATTCGGGTGCTTAGGATTTGACTTCGAAGCCTCTACTCATTTAGCCACTTACACGTACCTGTCACGTGCAAAGATAGTGAACCTTTTACTGTTTGACAGTTCTAAATTTAATCGAATTAGTTTGATTTTTGTGGAATTAAAATATTAAAATACAACAAAACATAGAGTAATAAAACAATATATTAGATGAATATTGGTAGAAGTTTTGTTGGCAATCAATTTATGTAAATCAAAGCATTACCTACTAGATAGGTACATACATTTTCCATACAGGTAAGTACAAAGTACCTATGTATTTTTTTGTTACAATACTGAAACATTTACAATAATTACGTACCTGTTGCTTTTAAAAACTATTTAAAAATTCACTACAATTATAAACTTGCGTTTTTCTCTGTCCTCACAACAATAAAAACTAATATACACAGCATTTGTTTACCCATAACCGACATATTGAACAATTGTTGACAGGTCATTGTAATTACCCAATCAAAGCGGGTATAACGTTTGAGCTGCGCTCAGGACCAAGACTTTTGATGAATTTGCGCACATATAAAGGGTACCCCCCGTTAAGATAGGCAAAATGCCCTCACTCTCAGAATTCAATTTTTTTTAATTTTTTTACGTTCTGTGCAATTAAAAAATGAGATAACGCGGATTTTTAGTTCGCCACCCCCCTTACCCCTCCCCCCACAGCCAAAAACGTAGATTTTTAGATTTAATTTTTTTTAGTTAGGTTGCAATTGATTTAAAAATTTCAAAAAATTCACACGTGTAGTTGAGGCTTTTACACAACATGTCCATTTTTTATGGATCCTTAGGTCGAGTGTACATAACCTCAAATTTTTTTTAACTTTTTTAAAGCCTATAACTTTTTTTTGGAGGGGGCTGCAGATTCAATATTTTTTGCATTTTGTGTATTTTATCAAAAGCTATCTCTCTGATTTTTTTCAGATTTTTCCGTCAGGTGCGCCATCTTGAAAAATCCGGAAAATTGTTTTTTAGGGTGGTTTTGGGGATTTTCTCCATTTTATAGACTGCAACATAGATCAACTCAAGGTTTTATTATTAGATTATGTATAATTTGAAATAACTGAGTATATTAGGATATTTAAAAATTGGGCGAAACACTTTTACACCCCCCAAAAACCATGTTTGTTTAAAGTTTTGTAAGGATTTTTGCGGGTCTAATAATATTTTTTGAGGTCGATACAGCCTGAATATTTTTTTTTAATTTTTTTACGTTCTATATGATTTTAAAAAATTAGGACTCACCGCAATTTTAGCCCACTTCCCCTATTCCCCCTCCCCACAGCCAAAAATGTCAATTTTTCGATTTTATTTTTTTTAAGTTTGTTTGCAATTATATTATAAATATTGTTCTGAAGCTATTTCTTTGTGGGATTTGTGTAATTAACTATTCTAAATAGGAAATAAGCCACAATTTAACTAAAAAAGATTTTATTTTCCATACTTAATGCGATAGAGAGAATTCGATAATCTGTGACGCACTAAAAAAATGTTTTGGGACGATCTATATAAATAAGTCAGATTAAATTAAATTATTAGAAGATTCAAGCAACATTTTTGTTTAATTTGTTAATATTTGTATTTTGACAACGACGTCCGTGGTAGACGTCGAAACGTTAATAAAATCATTTTTTAGTTAAATTGTGGCTTATTTCCCATTTAGAATAGTTAGTAATTATTAAATTATAAATTACAAAAAATTCACACGCACAGCTGAGGCTTTTACAGAATATCTATTTTTATGGAGCCGAAGGTCGAGTGTACATATTATAACCTCATTTTTTTTTTGTTTTTTAATAGGTACGTATAACTTTTTTTGGCGATGGCTGCTAATTTTTTTTGTGTTTTGTGTATTTTACAAACCATCTACGTTTGGCTCATAATGCAAATACATAGTCCACGCTGTATGCTTGTCCCGTTAGGTAAATTATTCCGATTAATTTTTTTGCACAAACTTACTCAAAAACAGGTCCTTACAACAAATCCACAAGGTGCCAGGCAGTACCGCGGTCGGAAAATTGTTTAAACATTTTTTTAAACGAATTCAAAAAATCAATTTTTTCACTTCGGACAAATTTGTTTTAGATTCTCTGGATCAAGCTGAGCAAAAAATGTATCTTGTGATTTTTCTATAAAATTGACTGTTGTCGAGTTACATGCAATTTCAAATTTGAAAAACGCGAAAATAGCCATTTTCAAGGCTTAATAACTCGATTAAAAATTATTATTATGATAGCCATAAAGCGACCAACTCAAAGTTTAAAGTCTCCCCTGCAATAGCCTGCAAGAAATTTTTGTCATTATTTTATTACTACTATTTTTAATAATTAAAAATGAGCGCTAAGCATGTATTGAAGGGGACGTCCACGAGAGAGAGAGATGTACGTACAGTATTCATTGGACGTTTTAAAAAAATATCGATTGGAAGTCAAAAATACGTTTTAAAAAAATAAAAAAGGAATTTTGAGGTTATATATGTATTGTACACTCGATCTACACGGGTCTATAAAAAATAGATATATTTTGTAGAAGCCTCATAAAAATTTTAAATTAATTGCAACTTTAAACAAAAAAAAAATAGAAAAATTGACGTTTTTGTGGGGGCAGGGGAGGGGGTGGTGGGCTAAAAATGCGATTAGTCTTATTTTTTAATCACATATAACGTAAAAAAATGAAAAAAAATATTCAGGCTGTATCGATCTCAAAAAATATCATTAAGCCCGCAAAAACCGTTACATAACTTAAAAAAACATGGTTTTTGGGGGGTTTAAAGGTGTTTTCCCAAATTTTTGATAATCCTTAAATACTCATTTATTTCAAGTTATGCATAATCTATTAACAAAGCCTTGAGTTGATCTATGTTGCAGTATATAAAATGGAGAAAATTCTTAAAAACGCTCTAAAAAAATAGTTTTCTGGATTTTTCAAGATGGCGCACCTGACGGAAAAATCTAAAAAATCAGAGAGATAGCTTTTGATAAAGTACACAAAATCCAAAAAAAAATGGACCTGCAGCCCCCTCCAAAAAAAAGTTATAGGTTTTAAAAAAGTTAAAAAAAAATTTGAGGTTATGTACACCCGATCTAAGGGTCCATAAAAAATGGACATGTTTTGTAAAAGCCTCAGCTATACGTGTTAATTTTTTGAAATTTTTAAATCAATTGCAACCCAACTAAAAAAAATTAAATCTAAAAATCTACGTTTTTGGCTGTGGGGGGAGGGGTAAGGGGGGTGGCGAACTAAAAATCCGCGTTATCTCATTTTTTAATTGCACAGAACGTAAAAAAATTAAAAAAATTGAATTCTAAGAGTGAGGGCATTTTGCCTATCTTAACGGGGGGTACCCTTTACTCCCAACGCGCCTAAAGAAGTAAATCTTAAAAAAAAACAATGTTTTAAAATGAAATAAACCTGAAATACTTATCAAGAATTGATAGAATATGGTTTTAACTTGAATTCAGGTACTTTGTAATTTCAAAAATAATGTTTTACTTATGTTTTTGATGAGCTCTGAAAACCGTCATATTTCGTTCTTTTTTTTTTAGTTTTAAATTATTTAAAATTCGAAAACGATCAACTTAAGGAAGGGAGTATGGTTTGAAATTAACATTTCAAGCATGTTTTTGTTAATTTTCTTTTGAAACTATGATACAATTGTTTTATTTTTAAATTTAACAATTATATTCAGTACAATTCAAAGAATACCCAAAAAAATTCAAGCAAAAATACTGAAAAATAAGCCAACGGTAACAAATTTTTACCGAAAAAAATGGATGTTGCGGTGGACATCAGAACTCGTCATTAGATCATGTGAAAAAAAAAATTCAAAAAGATTTTATTAGCCTATGAGTATCTCGTGGTAACGCTGTCGAGTTTTCTTATTTTTAACAATTTTTGATTTTTGGCATCACAGTTTTGAAAGAAAGGCATTTACAGTTTTTTTTATTAATTTGATGGCATTGGTAGGGACCAATTAGCCGGACAATTCATTTAAAGTTTTGACAATTTTATTTTCAAGTACTGTTTCGTCTGTCAAATCGTAAAGTGCTGCACACCAGAATATGTCTTTGAATCGCGAAGTAATTTACAAAAAAATGGGACCAGCTGTTGAACGTTTCTCACTACGCTCAAGCGCGCAGGCGCGAAGCTGCTGCAAAACTACTTTATATTCAATATGCTGTATTTCCGGCAATTATGATTCAATCAATCTGAAATGTTTGGACAGTATTCTTGAAGTTATGAGTTATAATAAAAAATAAATTGAAAATTTCAAAATCTTCGAACTATACCCCCTTTTAAGAGAAAAATTACAAAGACCCGAAAACAATTTTAAAATTTATATAAAAAAGTTATTTATTTTTTAATTATTAATTAATTATAGTCAGGACAAAATTATATCTTGCACCTCTTGTTTTTTTTTAATTTTTGACATACTAAATTAAATCATTTTTATCCATTAAGCAGATTGGTGCAAGTCGGCATTATATCGTATCTTAGACAATTATGAAATTTATGAAATAGAAAATGTACCATCAAAGAAGCACTCACAAACACACATTATTTTAGGATATATATTTTTTATTAACTTACCAATAATAAGTCAATAAGAATCTGAGACTTACCTGAAAAAAAGAAAATATTTTAAAATTTGTAGCCGTAACATAATTAAGAGGATGGGTACGCATTTTCGGCTGCAATGCTATTCAAATGGGGATTCATTTTTTTCGAATCCTAAGAAAACTAATAAGTATTTTTGAAAAATTTAAACGCAGAATGAAAGATTACGTTATTGGCGAGGGCCGAAAGTCCCTGAGAACTTCTACAGCGTGTCTACTTAAGTTGGAAACATATGGAAAACTTTTTTATAATTGATTTTACGAAAAAAAGTTATCCCTTATAAAAAGTTCTGCATGCCCCAAAACATAAAATTCAATCATCAGATATCAAATTTTCTCAATATTATACGAGGTATGTCAAAAAATATGAATTTCGGTCAAGGGTAAAGTACCTTTATTTCTCTCAATATCGAAAATTCTTATGATAAAAAGTTGTTTGGAATTAAAAACTAAGAGCAAATATGCAATTACATGCTTCTAATTGAAAAAAAAAATTTACTCAAATTTATGGATATCCAACATCGTTTTTAATTATTACAAATATGATAACTCGTTTATTATTCATTTTACGAAAAAAAGTTATTCTTCATAAAAAGCTTTGCATGGTCTAAAATCTAAGACACAACCATGATATATCAACTTTTATTAATTTTATACGAGGTGTGTCAAAAAATATGAAATTCGCTCAAGATTATAGTACTTTTATATTTCACAATATTTCAATTAGAAGGATGTAATTGCATATTGAAACACAGTTTTTAATTCTAAACATTTTTTAATAACCGTTTTAAATATTGTGAAAAATAAAGGTACTTTACTCTTGAGTGAAATTCATATTTTTTGACATACCTCGTATAAAATTAATAAAATGTGACATCTGATGGTTGCATCTGCGGTCTTAGGACATAGAGAGCTTTTTATAAAGAATACATGTTTTTCCTAAAAGTAATAATAAAAGAGTTATTGTATGTGCAATTAATAAAAACGAAGTTAGTATGAATAAAATTGAGAAAAATTTGGAAAATATTTTTTTCCAATTAAAAGCATGTAATTGCATATTTGATCTTAATTTATATTTCCAAACAACTTTTCATAATAAGAATTTTCGATATTGAGAGAAATAAAGGTACTTTAGTCTTGAACAAAGTTCATATTTTTTGACATACCTCGTATAATATTGACAAAATTTGATATATGATGATAGAATCTTAGGTTTTAGAGCATGCAGAACTTTTTATAAAGAATAACTTTTTTTCATAAAATAAATAATAAAAAAGTTTCCCATATGTTCCCAACTTAAGTAGACACGCTGTATAATGTTTATTTTAATAAGTTACAGGGGTGAAAAACTAACAGAAAATTTAGTGTGATATTTAATTTGAAATATCTCATTCAAAATAAACTTTTTATTTATTCTAAGGGACTTTCAGCCCTCGGTAATCATATAGTCTTTCATTCTTAGTTTAAATTTTTCAAAAATATTTATTGGTTTTTTCAAGATTCAAAAAAAATTAACACAACGTCCGTGGTAATATTTCCAAATCTATCTTTGTCATACAACACACTCAGTCGAATAGAATAATACTGTCAGTCAAACAGTGACAATCAGTGAAAATTTTAAATATTTGACACGGCATCGGGAATATTTTGGAGTTGTTGATGAATATTTTGAGTTGTTGGTTAAATAATATTGATATATAGTGTATTTGATAAATAATTGAATTAAGACGTGAACTTAATAAAAAGTTATTTATTGTGTATTATGTGTGGAAGATCCAAGCAGAGAATACATCAGGGTAATATATTCTATGATCCAAGTATTTTGTTGTTAAAGATGTTCAAAATTGTAAGCGTTCCATAGTAACAATATATTATTAAAAAAACACTTAAACACTTTTCCTCTTTTCTCGATTGAGTATTAGTTTTTGTTGCAGATATAAGTTATTACAATTACTGAATACATAGTTAGTGAAAAAATTATCACATTTATTAACTGAATTACTTACTTACTTAAGCCGTCCTCTTGTACCTTACGGTGTCGAGGTAAGTGGAGAAATCAGACGTCTCTATGCCTTTCGGTCAGTAGCTAGTCTTTCTGCTTCTCTCCACCCAATATTCCTTTTTACGCAAGCCTTTCCAATATCTGCGTTCCACGTTCTTGCTGGCCTGCCTCTTCTTCGTTTGTTGTCGGATGCCGCTTTCCATACCCTCTTTACAGTTCTACCTTCACCCATTCTCGCTATATGTCCGAACCACGATAACTGTTTCGTTTCAAGTCTGTCTAAGGTCCTTCCAATACCGCACCTTTCCCGTATGTCTTCATTTCTTATACGATCACGTCTGGTCACCCCGGATACCGCACGTAAATATCGCATTTCGCATGCTTGAATTTTACTACGGATGTTGTCATTCATTGTCCACGTTTCACTACCGTAGAGTAGCACCGGCTCGTATACAGTTTGAAACACTTTCATTTTTGTTTTTTGGCTTACTTCTTTCTTCCTAATAAAACTTTTATTTAGCGCATAGTATAATTTTGTTGCACTCATTACCCTGCTGTTTATTTCTGGTTCTATATTTCCTTGTCCATTCATTGTTGATCCTAAATACTTGAAGTCCTCTACTTGTGTAATGGTCTCATTATTCAGCTTTACATTTATATTTTCTTGAGTTTTCGATATTACTAAAGCTTCTGTTTTTTCAATATTTATTTTCATCCTAAATTTCTTAAAGGCTTCATTCCAAACATTTACATTTACTTGCAAGTATTTTTCTGATTTTGCCACAATTACCAGGTCATCGGCATACTCTGACACGTGAACTTGTTGCAGTTTATACACCCGTTTCCTAGTTCTTTTTACCTTACCCCTGCATTCTTTTTCAATTTCGTCCATTAGAGTGATGAATAACAAAGGACTCAGAACACCACCTTGTCTTACACCTGTCCTTATGTAGAATTCTAGAGATGAGCGATTTTTCGTTCTTACATTATTACGTGTACATTTATATATACTCTATATTGCTTGGATTAACTTCGGTTTCACATTTCTACGGTTTAATATTTCCCAGATCTTGTTATTTACGTGGCGCCCGATCAAATGCTTTTTCCAAGTCCACAAAACATAGAAACAACTTACTGTTATGTTGTAGGGCTTTTTCTGATAACTGTCTCACCGTGAATATGAGATCGGTTGTACCTCGCCCTGGCCTAAAGCCGCATTGGCTGTCATCCAGTGTGGCGTCGATATTTTCTCGCAGCTTTCTCTCTAGTATTATTTCGTAGATTTTACTAGCAACTACCAACAATGATATTCCCCTGTAGTTAGAACACTTTTTATCAACTTTTTTGTGTAATGGTAGAATAGTGGCAAGAGTCCAGTCTCTAGGTATGCATCCGGTATGCCAACAGCTCCTTATGATCTTCCATAGTAACTGTAATCCTTCTCCTTCCATATATTTAATTAGCTCAGCCTTAATTTGCCATTTTTTAATTTTAAAATTGCTTCCCTATATTCTTCGTATGTTATGTCATCATTATCTTGTTGTTCATTTAAATTGTACTCCTCCCTGTCATTCTCCATTTCGTTGTTGTCTCCCATTAATAATTCCATATAATTTTCTCGCCATCTTTCGGTAATCTCTTCATTTTTTAATAATATGTTACCATCTTTGTCCTCTAAACCTGTTACTCCATTTGATTAACTGAATTAATAATTTGCAATTATAAAAATAACAGTTATCCAAGAACATTCAAAAGCCATCTCTATAAATTAATGTTGACATTTTCAAGTAGAATGACATTCTAGCAATGTTTACATATCCATACCAGTGTGAATTTTACTACACGTAATTTGCCGTGTAAAGAAAGAAAAAATTAGGGATACACGTAAAAAATATTTGCGAATTATGTACTAATAGCCTTAAACGAAAATTTCAAAATTTAAAAAATTATTTCTAAACAGGAAATCGAAACGTCAATGTAAAGTATTTTTAATTAAAATTGTGGTTCATTTCCTCTGAAACTAGTAGTTGTTTATTATCTTTAATAAGGATTGACCACAATTATTTCATTTGAAAATATAAATTGACGTTTTTATTTTCACATCAAAAATCGTTTTCAAAATATATACAGCACAACAGGCCTTAAAGGCCCATAACTTGGAATTCTTCCACTATTTTTTTACATTTTCCTCTATCCAGGGCCGGACTTCTCCAATTTGTTATCACGACTGCTTCAGGATCTACCTTACTCGTTCCTAGCCATATTTTTCGTGGTCGTCTTCTTCTTTCCTTCCCCTCTCAGCAGCGAGTCCTTTGCCCACCTTCTGTCAGGCATTCTTGAATGATGACCTAAACATATACAACTTTTTGCTCTGACGATCTGGCTTTTGACGACACGCTTCAATTACTATTTTGCTAATTTTAATTTTTAATAACTTTTCCAAAATGAAATAATACGTCCCATTTAAAATTCACAAACCATATGCATAGTAGAGCCTGTTAAATTTTAAGCAACGAAATATATCAGTATTCAGGTAAAATGCCTTCTCAGCTTTTAAAACACCAGATCTTAATGGTCCGTTCCAGTGTGGCCAATCGCATTTCTCTAGATTATCCGATGATCGCTCGAAAAATATCCGATTTGTCACGAAAAGGTACGCCAGGTCAATAATTATTCTGTTATTAAAATCAATGTTGCCAATGTTATTCTTTTAGTTCCCTTTACAACCATCAAATAACAAAATCCGTTGTTCGTACGCCAATCAGTTGATTGTAATCAATTATCATTATGATAATTAACATAATTGATTGATTAATTAATTATTAATTATCAATTAACGTAACAATTAGGGAGCGTTCAAGTATTACGTAACGCGATTTTTGAAGATTTTTGACCCCCCCCCCCCCCAACCTGCGCTACGTAATACTTGAACGCTCCTTCATTAACATAATTGATTAATTAATCAATTAATCTCATAATTGTAATCAATTATGTTTTCAGCAACCCAATCAAAGTTGACATTGACAGTAATTAAATATTAAATATTTGATAATGATCAGGTGATTCCATTTCTACTTAGCGTTCGAACAACCGGCCCTTTAATCTACTGGATTCTCTATTTCACGGCTTAAAGATTTTCGTTTATAGATGAAACTCTCGTATCCTAGCTGATTATTACCTAATTCATGTATGTAAATACTATTTACTTACTATTATTATATTATTCATATTTTGTATTATCGTAAGTGTTAAATTCTAAATAAATAAATCTAAGTATTTCGTTATTTGGATCGTTATATTAATTGATTATAATTATTTAAGTTAAAAAAAAAACACTTTTAACCCGCCACCTGCCACGTGGCTTTGCAAGGCGTCAACTGCCGCGTGGGGTGCTCACAGCACCCCTTAACAATTTTCTATGATCTACTTGTTTATAAACAAAATAATGTGTTGAGTTACACAAGAATATAAAGAAACACGTTTTATTAACTTATTAGCTCCTAATATATTATAAAATTTAAAAAATTAAATTAAAAAGGTGTTATAAGCAAATTAGCAGGTACCAACACATAATAAATGAAGTGATGTAAAATATCTAAAAATGTATTGATATGCATTGAGTATAGAGGCTATATTAATAATTTAAATCAGTTATTACAATAAAAAATGTAAATCTGACCTTTTTATCAAAAACACAAAAAAAATTTTAAAACTTAAACTGCTATATGATGACACCCCGATTCGACTTTAGAGCTAAAGTTCAGAATGACACTAAATAACCACTTAAAACGCAAACAGATCTATACTATATAATATTACAGAAAGCTACTATGACGCACAGCACGGTTAACAAACTTGAAATACCAAATATTTGATGAAAATGTGTTATGAGGTGCTGGTAGCACCCCACGTGGCAGGTGGCGGGTTAAATATTATTTTATTAAAAACGTAATAACTACCTAAAACTAGGTACTGGAAAAATAAATAAATCAATACAAAATAACCTACAACTACATTAATAGCATAGGCGCAAAATTTCTGGTCAATGCTTTTAAAATGCATTATTTTTATCGAGTCCTGAGTTACTTAAGCACTGCACTACATAAAATGAAAATAAAACTAAATCGTGTGTGAATTAGCTTTCATAAGTTTAAAGACTAAAAACTAAAAACTCATCGGACGGCAATAAACTCATACTCATCGAACTAATACTCATCAAAACAATAACATCGGACGGCAGACGGTTTTTGAAATTTGAATTGTATTAGTATCCCTAAGTGGCTGCACTTGTGCATTTAAATTCTACACATAAGAATCGGCACATGTCCCTTTTGTCAAAAGATGAAAAGTATCGGATGTCACTAAAATTCATCCAGTAGAGACTATTTATAAAAATTTGGGCGGAACCAAACAAAATTAATGTGTTGTTGATGTTAAGAATATATGGATGAGAAAGTTTTAGTCGATGGTAGATACACTGAAAAATATCCGCAAATATCCGATTTATTTAAAAATACGAAGAAGATACAACTCTCAAAAAGGTACGCAAATCGGATAATTATCCGCCGATTGGCAACACTGGTCCGTTCAGTTTATGGGAAACAAAATTCCACATGTCAATAAATCAGTCTTCCACTTATTTAAAAACCACAGACATATAAAACTAGTGTTTGTAGGTCAGTATAGTCACAGCGGGCACCATGGGCAGACACCACCACACTCACAAAGAATAACAAACCCTCTTTCGAGAAATATTCACGCTATTTTACCGACACAAATAAATATATTATTGACAGTTTGTTGTGTTTACATTTATTTTAATTTCATTTAATTGATTCTGTAAACCACGACGGAAGGCTAATTTCTGGTTTCTGGCACAGCTCTCTGATCTTTGCATTTGCTCATTTCCTCCAAATGTTTTCATCGTCTTTTACTTCCCAGAATATCTTCCTTAGAACACGCTGCTTCCCTATGTTCAACATATTTTCTTGATTTTTGTTCGTTATTCATGTCCGTTACTTATGTAACGGATTTTTTTTCCTTAAAGTAGTTTGTGTAGAGGTCCGACAGTCTTCTTTCTTCTCGAAATTCGCTTCTCAATATCTTGGCTTTCTTTCCCTTTACTTGTTAGGGTAATTAGCTTAGGGTTACTCCTATACTCTTTACTCCCGTTGCTTGTGGTAGCCTTGTCTAAATTCTCTGGATATTGTATGTGGTATGCTCCATTTCCATATATGTAATAATATTTAGTTTGTTTTTCTCATTAGTAATCAGTCCATAATGGTTAGCCGTAGCTTCAAAGAGAGTAAAAATCCTCAGCAGTTCCCTTTCAGTTCTTGCCATTAGAACTACATCATCCGCAAAGGCCAGAACCTGTCTTCTGTTGCCATAAATCATACCTTTCTGACGTATTCCACTCTCTCAATATTGCCTCCAACAAGAAATTAAAGAGTACTGTGGACAGCGGATCTCCCAGCTTTAATCCCCTTTTAACGTTAAATTGTCCTGTTAGGCTTCCTTCTACCCTTACTCTATTGTCGGGCTTCATAAAGATTATTTTTACTGGTCTGATCATCTTTTTCGGTATTGAAAGTACTCTTAGGGCCCGATACGGACGACTTCTTATTACAGAATCGTGAGCTTGTTGTTCTCAAACTATAAAGTAATCAAAATTATTTTAACTAGTATCGACCAGTTAAGCACGGTTTTGATCAAGCGATGGAACAAGTGACCATCTGCTGTGCCTTAGTACACCCCTGGTTCTTATTTTTGTTACCATCCACAAAGCATTTTACATAGTGGATACAATTGCAATTTTAAAACAATTATTAGAAAGCAGAATAGACCACAAGTTTTCGACTATTATTAGAAATATTTACGAAAATGTGACAGCAACTTAAGTGCGATGAAACTGGTTAGATGTCTAACCCAACAAGAATAAAAAACCGCTAAACGCCGCGCGCCGTAAAAATGAGTGGCGCATACAATATTCCAGCTACAAAAGAGCTGATATGAATATTACGTAGCGCGAAAATGTATTTTCATTTTGATGGAAATTAAAACTATACTTTTATTTTGACAGATTTTTTCATAATATTTGCTAAATTTGAAGTAAACGTGGCACAAAAGAGTAACTTTGATACAATTTGCATTTTGAAGCTCTTTTGTGGCACTTTTTACTTCAAATTTAGCAAATATTATGGAAAAATCTTTCTAAATAAAAATAAAATTTTATTTTCATCTTAATGAAAATACATTTTTGCGCCACGTAATATTCTTATCAGCTCTTTTGCAGCTGCAATATTGTGTGCGTTACTCATTTTTAGGGCGTTTAGCGGTTTTTTATTCTTGTATCAGGAGTTTTTTATAAATGAAATGTATGAACTTAAATGTAATGATTCTCGATTACACGTTAAGCGTTATAAATAGTTGCCTTTGTCGCATTATCGCCTAAATGATATAATGGTTACGACACTAAACTTGTGACAGGGCAATCCGAGTTCATATCCCAGCCTGCCCAATACTTTATTTCTCAATATAATTCTTTGTGTCCATCGAAAGTACACTAGAGTTTTTTCTACTCGGAATAGATTGAAAAAAATATTGGGATGGCTGGCAAATGATCTCGGATCACCTGATCAAATTTAGCGTAGTAACTACTACAATACAACTAGACCATTTCGGAGATAATGTGTAAATGGAGCTCGATAACTTCTAAACGGCTTAACCGATTTTTATCAGTAAACATGAGTTTGAAATGTGTTTACAAGTATGTATTGGCTGATGCATCTAAGTTCAGATATGATAACTGAAGGTATTATAACGCGCCTAGAGTCCTACAAACCCTCAGTTATTCGTGCAATTCGTAGGTTGAAATTTTGAGTAATTGTCGAAAAACCAAAATTTTCAAAGTTCAATTTTTCATAAAAATGTATACCATTTTATTCAGTTGCAATGCGAGGCCAAAAATGTCTTAATTTTCACTTAGACTAGAGAGCGCAACCAGCACTCTTATCGACAATTTCACCTCTTGTTAGAGGCTCTTCAGAGAATGCATAGGTTGCTTTTTCTAGCAACCTAGAGCTTGCTGCTTCATAGAGAAAGCAACCAAAGCGACAACTTTAGGTCAAAAATCTACAACAACGAAGCAAACAAATAAAATATTGACTGTATACGTGCGTCTCACTCGAACTTTCTCGTGCGCTTCAGATCGCACGGAACGAGAGTCGTACAAGACGAGTTGATTTGCAATCCTAAACGCTCCGTGTACGGAGCTCAATGCCACAACGAAGGAACTTACGTGACAGGGAGAGATCTACGCGATTGGAATCGAGTCGATTACTTCGAGCGTCGCTCCATGTGCGGAAGGCCTTAGCGTGGCTGGACAAAGCTTCAGCCATATGTTTCTAATAATTATTATTAGGTATGTAATCCATTTTTAGTAAAGTTAATTTTAAGTGAATTTAGTTTATTTCTAATCCTACTATTCTTATGCGATGAAGAAGAAGGCTGCGGTGTTGTCGATTTTCCGTCGAATGGACCTTGCAATTGTTATTGTTTCACTTACTCAATTCTCGTTTTTACAGTTGCATTTTTGCCGCTCTTGTTCATAATATTAATTTTTTATAATATTAAAAACATAAGTTATTATTTCTTCAATTTCAAAAATTGACTGTCCTCTAAAAGTCACCCCTGAGTTTGCAGCCCTCGGCGGCCGCCCAGTTCGCCCACCCCTGGGGCCGGGCCTGGTTTTGGGGACGAGTACGAAAAACAGGCCCCAAATGAGGAGGGTCGTAAATCACTTGGACCAAAATGGATGGTTGACATCTCGATTGGCTGGTCTTTTCCTAAACTTTAAGATGAAGTTTGGCCCATGTTTTAATTTCGTCAGGTTGACAGAATCCAAAACCTCACGTATAATATATAGTGTGGCATGTAAGGGAGTGTGCGCCACTGGCAAGAACTGCCGTTCTCTGGGATAGTGGCGTATTAATGGAAACAAGTTAACATAAAATTTTGATTTAAATTTCACGTATTAATAAGACCTGCACAATTTTGACGTCCTAAAGGGCTAAAGTGATGTATGAACAAGCATTTGTCATTTTACATGTAATATATTTTAACATACGAATTTATACAGTTTCATTGGAATGAATTCACGGGCTTGTTTACATGTCCTGTATAAAATAGGCAGATATATTTTTATGTATTCCAATTTTTATGAATACATTTTAGTTTGTGCACATATAGCCGTATGTTGTTTTTTTATTAAATTCAGTGAGGCACTCTACAACCAAATATTCGGTTTATTTCGATTTTAATTTGGTATAGCAAGTTTTTTCTCATCGTTTACCTGTTTAGATTTTATATTTCGATTAAAAATCAATTAAGCGTCGAGAGCAAATAAAATTCAATTTACATTTCCGGAATGTAAATATATATAAAAAAGGATCATCCGTAACATTAGTATGCAAAAAAATCCACTGTAATTTCGAGTAAAGCCACTTTATTTCGCCGTACGCTCGATACTCTTATAATCCCAGGTTAATATAATGAATTTTCAATTCGTAATTAAATGTAGATTGGCATCAGCAGCACACAGTGTAACGAGGAGGCTTTAATTGGAATCGCGCATACAAAACAAAGCAGGCTGTGTGACTGCAGTCAGCGCCACTGTCGTCGACGTTTAAACGAATTACTTACCGCTGGTGGAACTACGAACAACGTACTGTATGCTAGAGATGTTCGATTAATTGGCGAACAGTAAAGATTAACGTATTTCGAACTAAGCAAGTACAAATGATATTAAAAAATATTTACCAATGAATTTTGAAACTACCTATTACTCCAGGGAAATAAGGCAAAAATTTACCATGTTCGGGACACTTGACCAGCCAGGTTGCAAATGGGTTTTTTGGGCACTACATACCTACCTAATACATTATAAATACAAAAATTCTGTCACAGTTCAGATGAGAATTTTAGATATTAACAAATAAGGGCCAAAATGGCAGTTTTTTCGTTTAAATCGCTGCACGTAAAAATAGGGTAATTAATATCTTATTTAAATTATTCATCTTTTAGTAGATGAGCAAAGGTTTCAAATAGCTGTTTTTGAATTTTGGTACCATAATTTGTGGCTTCGGAAATTGCAAAATAAGACTAAAATTTCGAAAATCAAAAATTTGCTATAACTTTTGCGAACATGAACTTAAGACTTTGATATTACTAAAATTTCTATTTGATAAGACTAATTTGAAATTTGAAAATTACTATTTGATAAGAATAAAATAGAGTCAAACAGTCGATATAATAACAAAAAATTTTAAGACGATTCGTCGGTTAGTTTAAATGTTATTCAATTTGTTTATCCAACAGAGCATTTTTTTTGCAATGTTATTACTCAGATAATGATAATGATACAGCAATTTTGCGGATACCACATGAAAGAAAAATACTTGTTTTTATTATTTTTAATAAAAAAACAACAAAAGACATTTTTACCTTTGCGAAAACATTTTACTAAGGTAAAGTCATTTTTGGCTTAAAAATAATTTGAATAACTTTGTTAATATTAACTGTAGACTAAATCCACTTTGTTATTTTAAAAAGTTGACATTTTTACATAAATTATTACAAAAAAAAATCGCCTATACCAATTAAAATCAAAATTAGCCACTTTTTTTATTTAATTCACAGCTACTTTGTTTATAAAAATTAAGCAACCTAACTAGCGCCATTTTGAAGTTAAAGGTATACAGGGTGAGGCAGATAAAGGGCCTATTAGAAATATCTCGAGAACTAAAGGTAAGAAAATCATGAAAATTGTTATACAGGGGTTTTGAGGTGTGAACTATTTAATGAAAATATTTTGGTCTCTTTGCTACTTCCGGTTATACCGAAAGTTGATTGTAACTTCGTTTTTTTTAAATGGGACACCCTGTATATTTTTACATTTTTGGATTCTCCTCGATTTCTTATTTCTTTAAATATAAGGTTTTGTAATATTATACAGGGTAGGTTAAAAGATAATTACGTTTTCTTATTAATTTCGTAGCAACATTCGCACCCTGTAGGCTTGTAGTAGTTTGACATAATAAGTTCTATTTATGTTCAAATGATTTTTAATATAGTCTTCTATTGTTAACAATTATTAGTATAGCTAAATTTTTCGTTTTAGTAAACAGGGTTGGTCGAAACACGGGATGAGTATTTTCTGAGTTTTCTTAAATGAAACACCCTGTATTTTAGTATTGTAATGAAATGTTGTTTTATGATACATTTTAATTACTTAAGCACTCCTTATACCTAACTTCTTTAATTTGTGAGTTATTGGTGATTCAAACAAAACATTAATTGCAACACAAAATATGTGAAATTGTATTAGGTTGGCCGTGAAAATAAATACATATTAATCTAGACTGATACTTAAAATTGCCAATCATGGTTGAACTGTCAAAATACCATCGAAGTTAAGATTGTTGGTGCGATTAACAATTAAGCACAAATTAAAGCAGTTAGATATAGGGAATACTTAAGAAATAAAAAAGTACCATGAAATATCATTTCATTACAATACTAAAATATAGGGTGTTCCATTTAAGGAAACTCAGAAAATACTCATTCCGAGTTTAGACCCACCCTGTATACTAAAATTAAAAATTTAGCTATACTAATAATTGCTAACAATAGTAGACTATATTGAAAATCATTTGAATATAAATAGAGTTTATTATGTCAAACTACTACAATCCTACAGGGTGTGAATATTGCTACGAAATTAATAAGAAAACGTAAATATCTTTTAACCTACCCTGTATAATGTTACAAAACATTATATTTTAAGAAAGAAGAAATCGAGGAGAATTCAAAAATGGCAAAATATACAGGGTGTCCCATTTAAAAAAACGAAGTTATAAGCAACTTCCGGTATAACCGGACGTACAAAGTAGATGAAAATATTTTCTTTAAATAGATCAGTCTTCAAAACCCCATTATTAGAATTGTCATAATTCAGTTACCTTTAGTTCTCGAGATATTTCTAATAGGCCCTTTATCTGCCTCACCCTATATAGTTTACGTGTAAAAGTAAAAAGTGTTTGAGTAAACTTTTAACTTCAACAGAGCGGTTAATAATGCTTTAAAAAATGACGTTCTAACGAAATCGCTCGGGTCGATGGAGGAAAGTTATTAAAATCCGTGCACTCAAAAAATCAAATTAATTCTTCAAACATTGCGATTAATATCTCCGGAGCTTGTAGACGGATTTTTATCATTATTTTTTAAATTTGTATGTACTCGTAGTCTTGAAAAATACGTTATGTACACATATCCCCAACTAACATAATAAAATGTTAGGGGGGAACCCCCTTATCACTCAGGGATATGAAAAATAGTTTACGACCGATTCTCATACCTACCGAATATACATATGTATGTAGGTAATTTCATAAAAATCAGTCAAGCCGTCTCAGAGGAGTATGGCAACTAATACTATGGCAGGAGAATGTTACAGTTGTAAATATATAGATGGCTATTAAAAAATAGAAGGGTTTTATTTTTCTAGAAATAGAAGGTTGATAGAAGGGTGAAAATTAAGGGTTGGGTGAAAATTAAAGAAAAAAAAAGTGGATAACTTTGACCGTAGTTAACCTAGGCAAAAAATTGTATCTCAAAAATTCTTGTAAAATAGAAGATTTTTAAATCCCCTAGTAGATTTAGCTCTATAATAGTCAATATTGACCAAGGTATTCAAATTATTTATAAGCCATAAATGACGCTACTTTAGTAAAATGTTTGCGGAATGTTAAAACTGGCTTCTTATTGATTTTTGTAAATACGGTGAAAATATAAGTATTCTTCTTTCAAGGTCTTTCCACAGAATTGCTGTATCGTTATTATCTTCTGAGCAATAACATTGCAAAAAAAAGCTCTGTGGGAAAAACAAATTGAATAAAATTTAAAGTAATTCACGAATCGTCTTGAAATTTTTTGTGTATTATATGGACTATTTGACTGTACTTTTCATGCAATATCAAGTTCATTTTCGCAAAAGTTATTGCAAATTTTTGATTTTCGAAATGTTAGTCTTATTTTGCAATTTCTGAAGCAACAAATGATCGTACCAAAATTCAAAAACTGCCATTTTAAACATTTGCTCATCTACTAAAAGATGAATATGCTTAATAAGATATTGAATTGCCATATTTTTACCTGTAGTGATTTAAACTAAAAAACTTTCATTTTTGACACTTATTTGTTAATAACTAAAATTCTCGTCCGAAATGTGACGGACTTTTTGTATTTATAATGTGTTAGGTATATAGTACCCAAAAAACCCATTTGCAACCTGGCTGGTCAAGTGTCCCGACAAAAACCTCATCTCTCTGAACTATAATATATCAAGTATAGTAACGAATATTCGAAATAAAAAATGGGAATATAGATTACTATGGATAAAGAGTTGCTTCCTTAGGATGATTAGTTACTAACACGCAAAAAATTCAAAACAAATATAGACTCAACTCAACTTTTACACGTACTTATTTGATATTTTTTTATTTAAATTAACGTATATCGACCACAAAGGCCATTGACCGGGTAACAAATGTAAGAAATACAGAGTATTTCAAGATGTGTAAAAAATGTCAAGAACATTATTCATATGGCACAGTATAACTGATAGTATTTGAGAAACATTATCACTAGGGAGCGGATTTTATGCTAAATGCATATTGCATGCATATTTCGCATATTTTAGAACTTTACTAAATTTTGCATATTTTTAAAGAAACATGCATATTTTGTGCATATTTAAAAACATTTAAGTCCAAAAAAAAATTTTTAATTCGACACAAAATATTTCCCCGCACAGGCTGTCATATCTATTAATTCGAGAACTACCTAAAAAGAGACGGTTCATTCACTGCCTTTTCATTTTTTCTTAGAAAATACCCAATCTTTACACAAAGTACTACTTATAGTGCTTATAGTATGCCGTTATAAAATTATTGTAGGATGTTAAAATGATGAAGGATGGTTTACTGGGAAATCCGAATTTTATTTACTTTTATTATATTTAGTACAATTTGTATCCCCATTTAGTAGGTACCTATAATTCTGGTGATTCTTTTAAATTGTTAAGAGAACTTACACTTTTAAATGCTTTTAACCATAGTTTTACGATTTTCTAACGGAAATTGAAATATTCATGCTTTAGATCACATCCCGTCTTTAAACAGCTTTAAAACTTTGGAGGACACATGCGAAATTTTTAATGGAAATTTTGAAATTGATTTTGGTGCAGAATTTTCGGCTTTAACAAGTTATTTTAAATACGCCCCAATACTTCTGTTGATGTTGAAAGGAGTTTTTCAAGTTATAAAAATATTTTATCTGATCAAAGAAAATGTTTCCTCGTAAAAAATTTGGAAAAACACATTGTAGTGAATTATAATCGAAGATATAATATATAGTGATATTGTTGTTTTATTTTAAATAGATAACTATTGGTATCACTTTTTGTAAAAAATGTGAATAAATTGCATATATGAAAAATAATGATTTTATTTGAAAGATAATAAATAAGATTGCCGCCCCCCCCCCCCTATAAAAGAACCGCCTAGAATAGAATAGAACAGAAAATTTGTGGTTTCTAGAAATGCGCATTTTTAAAATTTTTGTGCATATCTTGCGCATATTTCGTAATTTTTTACTGCATATATATGCGCATATTTCATCAAAATTGATCGCATATAAATCCGCTCCCTAATTATCACTATATTGAACTTACTAGTGGAACAAAGAGTTACTCTTAGATCTCCATGAAGCTAATGTACTCTTAGAGTGTTGTTGTATAACCGGCACTCAACTAGTATGTGTTTGACAGTGACATGATTATTGCAGATGAAGAATAAAGTTTGCTTTGCCTAGTCATGTAAACATGTGTAATACGACGACCAATTCTGAGTCTTTTTATAAAAGCTTTATCCTTTCTATTTAGAGTTGGTATTTTTAAGGCAGGACCTCTGGCTTGAATATAATAAAGTTTTGAGCTTTTTTTTCAGAGGTTTGGCCTAGATGTTAAGCACGTTTGGTGGATTATACATATAGTTACAGTGTATTCTAACGAAAATTTTACTCCCCCATAAACTCAGAAACTCAGAACTCCTTTATTGTAGTTGGCACCAACATAAACAATAAATCAGTCACCCTTCGCAAATCTGTAAATTGTTGTTGATGAAAAAATATAAATCTATATCTCATCATGACGTCTAAATAAATCGGCTCAATTAAACATCTCTAATAAAATAACCAATAAACGCTTAAATTTTGCGAAAATCCCATTTTCATAAACCATGTTTATGACAGTGGACAATATTTTATTCGAAATCAAATTTGTGCAATTTTACGTAAATTGAATCATGCTCTGAACTAATTTCTGGTTTTGTAATTTATGGTGAATAAAGTCATCGAAAACGTTTTTACCTATGCAAATTTCATTTAAAACTCGATTGCAAATCGAGAGCATATCAAAAATTGCTGAAAATTGTTTAGAGGGGATATATTTATATGCTAGTTTTAAAATGCATTAGGGTTGTCCAATTTAGAGGACACTCTATTTTGTAATACTGTAAGCTTCAAATCAATTATTAAATCTGAACATATGTTATGAATTAGTCCACTATTTTATTTAATATTTCACAGGTAGTTAAAATTCAATGTATATAAATATACAGTGAGCACGTAAAGATTGGAATAAATTCATTTTCTCGAGAAAGGACAATTTTGGGAAAAAATCCCGAAATAGGTCAATTTTTATTTTTAAATTGCGACTTTTTGACATATGTGTCATACTAATGACGTCACCCATCTGGGCGTGATGACGTCATCTATAATTTTTTTAAAGAAGAATAGGGGTCGTGTGATAGCTTATTTGAAAGGTAATTAAATTATCTATTCAGTAATATAAACATTAACATAATTATTTATACAGGGTGTCCAAAAAATATTTTTAATTAAATTTATTGACATAAAAATAAGAATGTGTGTAATTTATTTAACTCAAAATACATTTTACTGCTATCAGAAAACAGGAAATAATGTTTATGTAACAAATATATGTCGTTTGCGAATCAAGAAATTACCTTTTTAACTTTCAAAAATCGGCATTTTGAAGGTTTTTCAATGTTCTAAAATATTAAATTTTGAAGTTTTATGTCAACTGTTTAGCTTTTGAATGGGGTGCAGAAAATCTAAAAAAATCGCGATTTTTGCACTAAATTGTTAATAATTAAAAAACGGACGCGAACTGTAGGCAGAAAACGGGTAGGTTTTCTTCCTATATAGGTCTACAATAACTAAAAAAGTAGTCAGCCACCTGGATCTTTGAGTGTCCTGAGAAAATCTTTATTTCTCTGGACTATATATAGACTTTTGAAGATTACAACTAATGTTTCCTCAGCACCTCTTCTTATCAAGCTGTCCCACATACACAGTTTGTCGTTTTATCGTTTCGAATGCCATTTCCAGCTTTGTTTTTAGACGGTAACTCGTTTTCAATTATTTATTTCACTGTGAAAATATGATCTACTCCACGTCTTTTTCTAAAGCTGATTTGTACTTCATTTAAAGTAGTTTCTGTATTTGAATTTTACTTTTAGATTTAAAATTTCTTACCATGTTTTATAATTACTAAAATTTGGTTGATTAAATATAGCGAAAATCAAAATATTTTTTGTCGTGGATTTAGGAACTGCCCATGGCAATTATCTCATTAGAAAGCTAATTCCTAATTTCTCGTTAAATTCCCGAAATATATTCGTAAATCCAAGAAGCGCTATAAAAACATTGATAATTCCCAGTGGTAATCAACGCTCCAACTTGACGCTATCGTTATGTTGTCGTTATCCGTCGAAAATTTTAAATTCAAAATATGAAATTTGGCTTGCAAATGGATAAAGCACAAAGTTACCAACCAAGAATAACAGACGTCTAAAGTTTTACCTTCTCACGAAGTTGGTTGGTTTGCTGTTGACTTCCGACTGGCTGTCTAATATTTTTAGGGATGTGGCTAGGAGACCGACTGTCGGGCGAATATTGTACGCAGTAGCATATATCAAAAAGTTTCAAATAGTTGTAATTTTGCTTACCCTACTCGAAGTAACAACACTTGCAAGAAAGGTAAACAAACCGACTTTGCAAGGAATTTTAGTATAATTATATCAAGGCCCAAAAGCAATTTTGCCAACAAGTTTTGTTACCTTAAAAAAATGACGTACCTGGGCATTTATTAATAATAAATAAAACCTAATTACCAAATCAGATTTATTTATAATATGTCATTATGAGAAACATATTTATATTTTTTGATCAAAAAAGATTACAGATTTACCATGGGCACTGATTTATTGTATCTATAGGTTGGTCTCACATCTCCAATTCCAATAATAATCTGGGCAGATTATCGGAGAATAAGCCAGTTTTGGGGAAAGTTATTTACCAGCAATTTTATTGCTGGAATCGAATCATATGATTGTATATATTAATAATATAGGTATGCAAAGTCCGCATATAGCGTGCTACTTTTTTTATAAACAAAATGGCGCCCAAAAATCGTGTTTTTTTTCAATTTTTCCTCTATAACTTCAAAGATTTTAAATTTACACCAAAAACACTCAAATAAAAATTCACCGTAATTAAATTCTGCGTAAAGACGTGTTTTTTCCGATTTACTTCGACGAAAATTTTCCCCGGAAAATGCGGGTTTTTCCAACAACATCTTTAATTTTCAACCACAATTTTAGATGAGTAATTGGTTATCGATAATAAAATAACTTGGTAAAATAAAAGTCATTATCGTACAGATTATAATTCCAAAAGCCGACAGAAATTGAATAAACAGTTTAGCAAGAATTAAATTGTTAATTAAAAATTTACGGTCGCTATAAAAACCACACTCATTATGATACATAAGAATATCTATGATTTTTGTATAAAAAGACACTATACTTATCTAATGTACTGTACAGTATTAAAATTAGACTATTTAACCGGCCTCAGGAATATTTTAAAATTGTAAAAAAAATTTTGGCTTATAAACAAATAGAATATCTCGGGAAATATTAAAATAAATTAAATCATGAAAACGGTACTGGAAAAAAAATCGGCAGGACGCTTCTACTAAAATAAAAAACGTTTAATTGTGATGAGTGGTTCCTGATAGGGATGGGAAAAACCTACCGGTTTTTTTACTTCGCAATAACCGGTTTTACCGGTTGTTTTTTTGTCCCGGTTATAACCGGTTTTTTCTTTTTAAAGTAAAAACCGGTTATTAGGTTTTTACGGTGATTAGGATAAGGTTAGGTAGTATTTTGGATCCCAATCATAATTATTCTTCTCAAGTAATTATTCCAAACAAAACCATAATTCAAATTTTATTTTATTTTATAAAATACAGAAGCAAACTGAAAGTGCAATCTCCCATCAGCCAGAAACAATTATTAAGTTTTATTATATTTCCTTGAAAAGGTATTTGTAATCGTAATATTTACATAAGAAGTGATCTGGTTGAATTAGACGCAAACATCATCTATTTTTCACACATAACTCTTCACATTGAAAGTGGGTAAATGACTTCTGATTACCTAAAATAATGCTCTGACTATGAATATCGAATTACTGATTACGAATACGAATCTCCAAGAATTTCGCTACGTTTTCAAAACGATACACTCATACAGGAAGTATTAAATAAGTTAAAATGTACCTATTCTACAAATATACAAACGTTAAAAGTAATACATGTTCTTTCGATAGTACTAATTTTGATCATATTGATATCGAGTCGAATGGAGTATCGCAAACTAAAGTGTATTGTAAATGTAACTGTGTAACCTATTGGATTAAAAAAACCGAAAACCGGTTTTTCCAAAAACCGGTTATTTTTGGCCGGTTATAACCGCCAGGTTAAACCGTAAGCAAAAAAACCGGTATAACCGAAAACCGGTGTTTTGTCAAAAACCGCCATCCCTAGTTCCTGAGATACAATCAGTTAAAATTGACCGACATTTACGGCAAAGGTAAAAACAATAGGATCATAATTTTCGAACCATAACCCTTTTGTTTCGGTTTTCTTTCTTCACACCAATTTTAGTATCTTTAAAATGCTCATAACATATATTATTATAATAAAAACTATCGATATTACGGGTGAAAATAAAAAATTAGGTTGGAGAAAATGTAATCTGAAAGGTTAAAATCGGTATACGTTAAAAAATGCATTTTCTCGGCTTCCCATGGCGCAATTTTCTTCATTCTTTTTTGTCCTCAAGTAACTCCAGTAGAGCCATTTAACTAACGCATTATTAAATGTCAAAGTTGCTTTTGTTTTGTGATAATAAATTAATTTATTTATTATAACAACATTTTTTAATTTGTTTAAATAAGGATTGTTTAAATAATTATACAGCTTTCAAATGAGAATATTTGTGTTTTTACCGTTAAAAAGTACACTTCTAGTAAGTTTATCTAAAAAAAAGTCTACAACTGGAAAAATATGTAGTTTTCTTTTCTTATAAATAAATTAATCTATTATAGCAAAACTAAAGCAAGTTTGACATTTATAATGCATTAGTTAGATGGCTCTACTCGAGTTACTTGGGAACAAAAAAGAATGAAGAAAATTGCACCATGGGAAGCCGAGAAAATGCATTTTTTTAACGTATACCGGTTTATGTTATGAGTATTTTGAAGATACGAAAAATGGTGGGGAGAATCAGGACAAAAATAAAAAGGTAATAGTTCGAAAATTATCATCCTATTGTTTATATCTTTGCTTTATATCTAACCAGTCAACTTTGACCGGTTGTATCTCATGAATCACTCATCACAATTAAACGTTTCTTTTTTTAGAAGAAGCGTCCTGCCGTTTTTATTTCGAATCCCGTTTTCATGATTTAATTTAATTTAATATTTCCTGAGATATTCTATTTGATTTTAAGCTAAAAAATCTTTTATAATTTTAAAATATTCCTGGGGCCGCTTAAATAGTCTACATAATTTCAATTCTGTAAAGTACATTAAATAGGTAAGGTGTCTTTTTATACAAAAATCATAGTTATTCTTATGTATGATATTTATTGTGGTTATTATAGCGACCGTAAATTTTTAATTCACAACTCAATTGTTGCTAAATTGTTTCTTCCATTTCTTATTTCAATTACTTATCTAAAATTTTAGTTGAAAATTAAAGATTTTGTAGGAATAACCCGCATTTTGCGCGGAAAGTTTTCGTCGAAGTAAATCGGAAAAACACGTCTTTATGCAGAATTTAATTACAGTGAATTTTTATTTGAGTGTTTTTGGTGTAAATCTAAAATCTTTGAAGTTATAGAGGAAAAATTGAAAAGAACACGATTTTCGGGCGCCATTTTGTTTATAAAAAAAGTAGCACATTATCTGCAGACTTTGCATACCTATAGTCCGTCCGCTATAACTTTTCCCATGCGGTACGATTAATTTTCAATCAAATTAAGTCAAAACAGAAACTGAAACGTACGCCGATGTGTGTAGTATATAGTATACAGTATACAAAATGTACTATATACACATCGACCTTCGTTTCAATTTATGTTTTGACATAATTTGATTGAAAATGAATCGTACCGCATGGGAAAAGTTATAGCGGACGGACTATATAGTATTATTATATACCACGGGTGGCCAAGCTCCTTGATAGTCCGAGCCATTTTTCAAAATTTGAATTTTTTCGCGAGCCGCAATCAAACAATTATTTAAAAAGTGTAAAAAAGGTATTAAAATTGTCTCTGTTTTTGGATTTCACGAATTATAAAGTGAAATAAAATGGTTCCAATCGTTATTTCAAATATGCAAATAATTCTACAAGCAGCCTTTACTATTTCAGGATACTTTGATTCTTCATCATCCTTCTATCTTTTTCTGGGACGGCCTACTGATCTTCTACTCTCTCTCAAAAAATACTGTCTTTAACACTCTTCAGTCTTCCTCTAATCTTACTACATAACCTGTCCATCTTATCTTAGCTTTTATATCTCTAACGATGTTTTCAGTACCATACAGTCACCAATTCAGCTTGTAACGGTCCACCCGTTATATTATCATTTTTAGCGCTGTAATTATTTTTAAAAAAATAATTATTTTCTCTTGACCTCCCATTTAAATTCTTTAATTTATCGTAAAGGACTTCTCATGTGACGTCACACTGTACGGAACATAGTTGTTGAACCGTTCCTTGTCGTTTAATTCGTGTTCCGTGAGAGTTTGACGTTTTCCTCGCTGACTGTGGGAGGAATGAGAGGCACTTGGCCGGTGGCTGCGAGGTTGACAGGTTGGTGTTGGTGGTTAGTACCGTAAATGGCGGTTAATTTCTTCGAAATTAATTTTTATTTCAACTAAGTTTGGAAGTATAGTAAAAAGTTACCACCACTTGTTTCCTGGAGTACGTGTTTCCTGGAGTAAGGATGGGAGTACCATCAGTGGAAGAGGAATAAAAAATTAACCGGTAAATCGTTTTTTCTACTAATGTTTTTAGTTAACCTTGAATATATGAAATAGTTGGTTCATTGTTAAATGTTCTTAGCCAGTCCCTTAGGTGAAGGATGTAGATTATTTCGATCTTTATATTATCTTTATATCGATCTTTATATTAATGGGGTTTTTGGTTTTACATAACCAAACATTTTTGAAGTCCTCAAATTAATATTGGAAATAATTACCATTTCTCTGTACGTTTTAAACCGATTGAACATCCAATATATCTATAAATTTTCATGTCCAATATATCTATAAATTGTCATGTAACTATCTTTGTCTGGTTCAATACCATTTCATTAAGGTATATAAAATGTATGTAGATGGCTATTACTATCTTAATCTCATGTTATTTCAGATAAGTCATATTTTATATTCCTATTTCAAATGCAATGCCATTATTTGTTCATGTTTTCAAACTCAAAATAGTTCAAGGTTACCTGAGATTAGTTTTTGTTCCATTTTTAATGGTTGTTTTTTTTTATGTTATTGCTTCTAAAAAGTTTTCCTCGATTATTTCTTCTTCTCTTTACTTTTGTTTACCGGTTTATATGAGAAATCAAACGAAGTATATGTTTTTAGCCATTTGGAAGAAAACTAACCCTCATGTGATGTCGTACCCACCTTGACTACCTAGGGAAGCCACCTTGACCTTATTGCAGCTACCGCCAAGTCAAACTGGGAGTATGTTTTGGGAACAAGCTTTTTGGGGGACATTCCAGCTCCTTTTCGTCCTGCCACCTGGGCCTACGGGGGGGCATGGAGGTGCATCATAGTGATGCTCATTTTCTAGGATGCAACCGCAACCTCGTTTGGGAACATTTAGTGAGGAGTTTTAGTAACTATTGGTTTTTTTTATATTTCAGACTATCTGTTAAATACACTATGTTTTTTTTCCAGATTTAGGTTACCTCTGTTTTTTTCTGACATATGTATTTGTATATTAGATTATTTGGTTCCCAAACTTTGTATCTACGGTAACTTCTTGTGCACAGGAATAAGCCTAGAGAAAATTAGGTTTTTAATACTTTATTATTGCTTTGATATTGGTTTATGTAATTCGGGTAAATTTATTTTGTAACATTACTTGCTTGTTTCCCAAATATTGTATTTATTCGCTTTATTTCGTTTGTTCGGTTACTTCGTCGTTACTTTATTTCATTGCATTTGCTCGGTTAATTTAGGTCATTTTGTCGGTATTTTTCTTAACTTCACTTCTATAACGTTTATTCATTTGTATATTTAATTTTGCTTTATTCAGTATTGTATTTTCTCTTAGTGAGGCTTGGGCCTATTTATTTGTATTATTTTCATCTTCGTCGGTTTCCTTTAGTTGTACGTAGCAGGCGTACTATAACCATTTGGTAGAAGACTTATGTAATTTTGTACCCTATATGTTAGTAAGAGGTACTTATATTTAAGTTTGTAACAGATAACATTATTGTTGTTATCTTTAAAATATATATATCTTCTTGTATAACTTATGTCATTTTAGAGTCACAGCATAATATGAACTTGCTTAACTCAAAGATTGTTAAAAATCTGGTAGTTATTTTTAATAAATATGTTTATTTATTTTGTATATCATTTATTTTTATTATTCCTTTATGTTCATTATTACAGGTTTGATATATTTAATATCTGACAGCAGTATAAGATACCTGGGAGAATGATCGAAGATCATTTTCATGGCGCCCATGATTTGTTAGATTTATTTATCTTGTTCATCTTTAGAAATTATTCATCTTCATTCCTCTTCAGTACATTATTCTTATTTTATTATTTCATATTTTAGTCATTATTACTATCTACATAGAGCTACTGTTCTTCGACAGGCATGCAAACGAGCCGTATCCATCCATGAGTGTCAAGTGGTTTTCTTGCATCTCTTGCTAGCCAACTCTATTCAGTTTGCCTCTGTCTCTCCATACTTCCATTATCAGTTCATCACCCTTCCTTCATTCATTTCATCTTATCATTTTAGTTCAACAAATACTACTGCAAAGTGGTAAATTTTTGTTACACTGGCGCCCAACGTGGGGCCAACCGTTTTTGGTTCTAAGACAGTAGTTCTTTTAGTTCAATTTTCTTTTATTGGAATTTTCTGTTTTATTAACTTTTTGATATCTTTGTATACATGTTACTTCTGATTTATTTTTGGTCTTTAAAACTTTACGAGTAATAAACAGGTAGACTTATACTGCTTCTTTTGGTTTTGGTTAGTTTATTTTTGATACCTCATTTTCAGTTATAGTGGTACAGCTCATATTTTAGTTTGAATTTTGTATTTTTATTGGAAACTTATTTGTGTATTTAGACTGAGTATACATATCTGACATATGTTCTTTTATTATGGATTTTTAGTCCTTCTACCAATGGTAGTATGTTTGCACGTACAATTAATTATTGACTATATGCATATATTTTTTTTTCTAGTGTGGTTATATTTTACACCTAACTAGAAATTATTTTCAGTATTTAGGTATTTTATTTACTTTATTGATTTGATTATTTATATATTTTGCTGGCATTTTGATTTGTTGGTGTGTCGCTAATATTTTCTCCATATGTATATTGTCTTACAAACTTTAGATTATATTTTATATTTGTTATTTTTGATATTTGGATTGTTTGGTAAGACAGGCACACACCACAAAGCAATATCAGTCCAGAACATTAGCTTCTATACATGATACGTTGAATTCGCATGGTTCGGATGATTACAGATGGTCATCCAAACTATTTTTCTTTAATTGGTAGTGTTAAATATAACAATTATAATTATTGTATAGTAAAGTAGTTCCATTATCCATCTCAGTTTCTAGTTTTATTATTGTTGATAATAATATTATATCAATGTGGGTACCATAATATAATGCTCATAGAAATCAGATACTTTAGGTTGAGATTTAAATATAAATTCTTTATTAGTTAGGAAACATTGATACTATTTTCCTACTAAGTTATAGAACAGTCTTCAGAAGAAGATTACCTTAACAGTGTTGTTCAAGCTAATCTCTTCTTCTGTTTGTCTTTAGCTTAGCTCAATCTTTAGTATGGTTAGAAATTTTAGTCTGATATTTTTTTTGTCATCTGATAATGCAGGTACCTACATACATTGCTTGATTTCATCTTTGGCTTTGTTGTTGATGACTTTTAATTTATTACTTATTAATTTAATTATTATGTAGTACTTTATGTATGAGTTTAACTTTTTTTTTGGTATTAGGCATGGTGCATTGTAATTATTATTATGAGTCAATGTTATTAATTGCTAATCCTGTCAGTAGGATTATACAATTAATCAGAACTTCACTTGTATTTTTGTTTAGTTTTTGCACACCTAACCCCTTAAGTTAGAAGGGTTGTTGAATTATTATATATTTATATACTTATTTGGACAGGTAAGCTCATACAAGTAGGTACTCTTGTTTAATATGGATATTATTATGGAACTGTATGTTATGCACTACTTATCTCAGGTTATGTGTTATATTATTTGGAATATTTGATTACTTACTAATTTTTTTTTGATCATATTTATATCTTATTATTGAATTTGCCATATTGGAAAGATGTGGTTTTTAATTTGTTATTGGGTTACTCTATTAACATTATTTGTCTCCAATATCTTAAACACTTTATAATAATTTATATCCTTCTATCCTACACAGTATGATTCTGGAATTAGTTTGGAATTTTGATGTAAGTATGTATGAATTCTTGAGTCTTTCATATTTCTTCTTAGAAACTACTTAGTCTGTTGATGCTCAAAGTTGGTGAATACGTGGGTTCGAAATTCAGCAACTGATCACTGCTGTCCGGTTTCGTAATCTATGTCCTCATGGCAGAGTAGGCAGATGTCTTTTCATCATTACATTTCCTAAACATTTTTCTGTAATCAGTTTACTTATTTCAGTTTTTTTACAATTTAATAGGGAAGTATTTAGTTCATATTAGGCCTTTTGCTTCATAGTATGTTTGTACTTTGAGTTGATGAGTAAACATGGATAAATATCTTGCGCACTTGTTTATAAATCAATGCTTAGGCCATCCCTATACATAGTAGGTTCGTTAAGTTAGTATTTGGAGTGTTTAGACAGATGAGTTGTTCATTTGAATATATTCCCACTTCTTTTCGTAGGCATTAGTTTTGTTATTCAGATTCTGGAATATTTCCTGAATAATTCTATGTACGTATGTGAGAACGCATGAATTTGCAGTTTTATTTAAAATTGTGCTCGTTTTTTTCCCTATCACTTATCATATTTTTTTTTTTTTTTTTTCTTCCTATTATTTATCATAGTGCCATAGACCTTGTAAGTTCACTATTCATTCTGTTTTCTTTCTTACTTATTCTTATATTAGTACCTTATCTGTGTCTGGTTATTCTCATATATCTGTTGTAGCAACATGCTATAGTTCGCGAATACCAGCATGAATTAAGTTATGTATTTTCTAGAATACTTTAGTCAATACACTTTAGGTATTTATCTTACCTTTGATTTAGTTTGGTTACATCTCTGTTACTTAGTCTGTTAGTAATTTTTTTCTGACTTATTTTGGATTACTTAGTTCAGATAGGTTCATATTACCGGATGAGGGTGTATGTAGACCTAATTTATTTATTTTGTTCAGTATTAGTTACCATTGGATCCAATAATTTAGTTTATTTAGTATTAGTAAGAATTGGTCCATAAATTTGCCTGATCGTTCTTCTTTGGATATACTCCTATATAAATCTGGTGTCCATTGATAGTCCGATTCTGGATAAGTGTCCGATTCTTCATTTATTTTGTGTATTTAGTTGGATAGGTTCGTATTACCGGATGTGGGTGTACGTAGACCTGATCTGTTATGTGGTTTAGTATTGGTGTGAATTGGTCCATAAATTTGCCTGGTCGTTCTTCTTTGGATATGCCTTTTATGAATCTGGTGTCCACTGATAGTTCGACTTTGGATTAAGTGTCCGATTCCACATTTATTTTGGTTATTGAGTTTTGGATTCCTTTGGTATGTTTATTATTGGTATTATTTGACATTAGTGAGAATTGTTCCATAAATCTTCCTGATTGTTCTTCTCTGGATATACTATTATGAATCTGGTGTCCATTGTTAGTTCAGTTTTGGATAAAGTGTTCAATTCTTTACCTATTTTAGTTACTGATTTTTTTTATTCACTTTGGTACATTTACTTTTGATATGGTTCGAATTGGCTCACACCTTTTCCTGGTTGTTCCGTTCTTGGATATACCCTTTATAAATCTGATGTCCATGGATAGTTCAATTTTGGTTTTAGTGCCCAATTCGACACTTAGTTATTATTATGAACTTTAGTACAATATTTAGTTTTGTTTTGACTTTTGAGCAATATATGTTAATATTTGGTAGCAGAGAGTAACATAGTAACATTTTAGTATGAGTTTGAGTCATGTATTGATTTATTTTTCCTTGACCATTAGTTTATATTTAGAAGTAATCTTGCGAATCAACGTGGATTGTTAGACTATTGTAAATTTAGTTGTTAATATTTTGAAGTTTAAAAAAAAAAATTTTTTTTGGTTAAAAAAATTTTTTTCCCGAGTAGGAGGGGATTGTAACGGTCCACCCGTTATATTATCATTTTTAGCGCTGTAATTATTTTTAAAAAAATAATTATTTTCTCTTGACCTCCCATTTAAATTCTTTAATTTATCGTAAAGGACTTCTCATGTGACGTCACACTGTACGGAACATAGTTGTTGAACCGTTCCTTGTCGTTTAATTCGTGTTCCGTGAGAGTTTGACGTTTTCCTCGCTGACTGTGGGAGGAATGAGAGGCACTTGGCCGGTGGCTGCGAGGTTGACAGGTTGGTGTTGGTGGTTAGTACCGTAAATGGCGGTTAATTTCTTCGAAATTAATTTTTATTTCAACTAAGTTTGGAAGTATAGTAAAAAGTTACCACCACTTGTTTCCTGGAGTACGTGTTTCCTGGAGTAAGGATGGGAGTACCATCAGTGGAAGAGGAATAAAAAATTAACCGGTAAATCGTTTTTTCTACTAATGTTTTTAGTTAACCTTGAATATATGAAATAGTTGGTTCATTGTTAAATGTTCTTAGCCAGTCCCTTAGGTGAAGGATGTAGATTATTTCGATCTTTATATTATCTTTATATCGATCTTTATATTAATGGGGTTTTTGGTTTTACATAACCAAACATTTTTGAAGTCCTCAAATTAATATTGGAAATAATTACCATTTCTCTGTACGTTTTAAACCGATTGAACATCCAATATATCTATAAATTTTCATGTCCAATATATCTATAAATTGTCATGTAACTATCTTTGTCTGGTTCAATACCATTTCATTAAGGTATATAAAATGTATGTAGATGGCTATTACTATCTTAATCTCATGTTATTTCAGATAAGTCATATTTTATATTCCTATTTCAAATGCAATGCCATTATTTGTTCATGTTTTCAAACTCAAAATAGTTCAAGGTTACCTGAGATTAGTTTTTGTTCCATTTTTAATGGTTGTTTTTTTTTATGTTATTGCTTCTAAAAAGTTTTCCTCGATTATTTCTTCTTCTCTTTACTTTTGTTTACCGGTTTATATGAGAAATCAAACGAAGTATATGTTTTTAGCCATTTGGAAGAAAACTAACCCTCATGTGATGTCGTACCCACCTTGACTACCTAGGGAAGCCACCTTGACCTTATTGCAGCTACCGCCAAGTCAAACTGGGAGTATGTTTTGGGAACAAGCTTTTTGGGGGACATTCCAGCTCCTTTTCGTCCTGCCACCTGGGCCTACGGGGGGGCATGGAGGTGCATCATAGTGATGCTCATTTTCTAGGATGCAACCGCAACCTCGTTTGGGAACATTTAGTGAGGAGTTTTAGTAACTATTGGTTTTTTTTATATTTCAGACTATCTGTTAAATACACTATGTTTTTTTTCCAGATTTAGGTTACCTCTGTTTTTTTCTGACATATGTATTTGTATATTAGATTATTTGGTTCCCAAACTTTGTATCTACGGTAACTTCTTGTGCACAGGAATAAGCCTAGAGAAAATTAGGTTTTTAATACTTTATTATTGCTTTGATATTGGTTTATGTAATTCGGGTAAATTTATTTTGTAACATTACTTGCTTGTTTCCCAAATATTGTATTTATTCGCTTTATTTCGTTTGTTCGGTTACTTCGTCGTTACTTTATTTCATTGCATTTGCTCGGTTAATTTAGGTCATTTTGTCGGTATTTTTCTTAACTTCACTTCTATAACGTTTATTCATTTGTATATTTAATTTTGCTTTATTCAGTATTGTATTTTCTCTTAGTGAGGCTTGGGCCTATTTATTTGTATTATTTTCATCTTCGTCGGTTTCCTTTAGTTGTACGTAGCAGGCGTACTATAACCATTTGGTAGAAGACTTATGTAATTTTGTACCCTATATGTTAGTAAGAGGTACTTATATTTAAGTTTGTAACAGATAACATTATTGTTGTTATCTTTAAAATATATATATCTTCTTGTATAACTTATGTCATTTTAGAGTCACAGCATAATATGAACTTGCTTAACTCAAAGATTGTTAAAAATCTGGTAGTTATTTTTAATAAATATGTTTATTTATTTTGTATATCATTTATTTTTATTATTCCTTTATGTTCATTATTACAGGTTTGATATATTTAATATCTGACAGCAGTATAAGATACCTGGGAGAATGATCGAAGATCATTTTCATGGCGCCCATGATTTGTTAGATTTATTTATCTTGTTCATCTTTAGAAATTATTCATCTTCATTCCTCTTCAGTACATTATTCTTATTTTATTATTTCATATTTTAGTCATTATTACTATCTACATAGAGCTACTGTTCTTCGACAGGCATGCAAACGAGCCGTATCCATCCATGAGTGTCAAGTGGTTTTCTTGCATCTCTTGCTAGCCAACTCTATTCAGTTTGCCTCTGTCTCTCCATACTTCCATTATCAGTTCATCACCCTTCCTTCATTCATTTCATCTTATCATTTTAGTTCAACAAATACTACTGCAAAGTGGTAAATTTTTGTTACAAGCTTTGCGGCGCCTTTTCTACTCTCCTGTAAATTCATCTCTTTGAGGGCTTTTTAATATGATTCTGAGAATTTTCCTTTTAAAAACCAACAGAATACTTATTTCCCGCTGATGGAGCATGTTTCACTTCCATCTGTAACTATTGAGCGAATAATAATTGGCTTATACAATCTTAAATTTACTAACTTAGATCTTAATATTGATGATAGGGAGTATAATGCTCTACTCCCCGCAGCTATCCTTGTGGAGACCTCTTTTTATATGTGGTTGTCATCTGCGATTATCGCCTCTAGATATTTAAACTCTTTTACTTCTTCGAAGTTGTGGGCATTAATTGTGTTCTGCCTAACTCTTGGTCTTGGATTTTTGGTTACTAGCATGTATTTCGTCTTCTCTTCATTTATTCGAAGGCCCAGACGTCCTGTTTCTTCCTCTAGTTGTGAAAACACCCTCTCAGGTCTCTTGTAGAATGAGCGACTGCACCTAGATCATCAGCAAAGGCAAACAATAGTTTTGATCAGCAATTCACAAATTCTCTGTCAAGTCAGATCAGATTATATTTTACTTATTACATATTCTAAGGCCAAATTGAATAGCAACAGTGATAAGGGGTTTCCTTGTCAGTTCTTGTTACTAATTTAAGTATTTAAGACATTTTGAAACACAAAAATTAAAAGTACTTAATTCAGGTACATTTATTGAGAGCCACAAATAATCCTTCAAAGAGCCACATGTGGCTCGCGAGCCACAGTTTGGCCACCCCTGTATATACAATCATATGATTCGATTCCAGCAATAAAATTGCTGATAAATAACTTTTACTTGTATTTTGCTAATTAGCTCAGAGTATAAAGAGAGTTCTCAGGCAAGCTAAAAGCTTGTGTACAACAAAATAATATTAAACAAAAGTGATATTTATTTCTAAGAAACGTTTCTTTTGAAGTTATACTTCTTTAGGCGCGATTGGGAGTGAATTTTTATTATTCTGTGCGCATGCGCACACATACGATATGGAGTTCGTTGCTACATATTTTAAGTTGTGTACGTATCAGTCCAAAAAGGGTATGGAAAGAATATATTAGTGTTTTTATTAAATATATTCAGTAGTATTTGCACAAGAACTCTAAACTTATCGAATTTTTCTCGAGTGACGCTTTGACAGTTTTAATTTCACGACCCCAAGGGGAGTGAAATTATGTCAAAGTGACACGAGGGAAAAATTCGATAATAATTTTAGAGATCGAGTGCAATTTGCTGCGATTATTTCATGAATAAAGCTGTTCAAAACCAAAATTTTATTATAATTTATTTTTGTAAGTACAAATTACTACAGTTAAACAGACAGTTGTTATAAATGTTTGACGGTTGAAAGTCATCACTTTTATAACTTTTAAAACAGTAATTGTCATTAATGTCACTGAATGTATTTTTTCTTAGCAACGAAGGACATCTGACGTAATATACTTGAAGACGGGATATTTTCAAAAATTATCAGTTTAATTTTTATTTCTGTAGCTTTCTATTGGTCAGAATCTCATATGAATGAAATATTCATTATAATTTTTGTCTTTGGATTTGTCTTCCTCGGGAATAAGTTAGTAAGTAATATTTAAAGTATTTTTATACTTCACTTGATTTATTTGTCACTATGTCTGGAAATCTTGTAATCTGCAAAAACAATGGGAGTATAGCTCAGTGGTAAAGCATTCGACTTGAAATGTCCCCGGTTCGAATAAATGTGTTTTCTAATTTTTTTTATTTTTGGTATTGTTTTAATAAACATTTTTGAAAAGTAGTAAGTAAAAATTAGTTTAGTCTTTAAATAAAATACAAATAACCTGTTGAAAGTATATTTATTTCGTTGAAATCATATAATAGAAGTATAACTTCTTACGTGTGTACAAAGTACACACACATTCTTTTTTAATTATGAATATAGTCTGTTTTTTTTCAATGCTGCGTGTTATTGGTAGAATATTATCTTTTCACCTGCTTGTAGGTCGTCCTGTGTTCTTTTTCTAATAAGTGTTTGGAGTATTTTATTTAGTTTTTTTTTCTGTCACTCTATTAATGAACGTGTTCGACTCTTCGTTTCTATTTAACACACACTAATAATTAGTAAGTAATCCACGAGGAAAAATTTCCTGTAGTTGGCTGTATACCATTACAAAAACATAAAATCCTTTATAAAAGGTATATTTGTTAAAATCCCTATACAGGGCTACATCAAAGACAGAACTAGTTTTCAATCGGTTGACCGATCATCATCAGTGCAATCTTAGAATCTACATGCAAGACACCAAAGTAAAAATAACAGGGTAAAAACCCTTTACAATTGATCCGTCATCGGAACATATGACTAAGATGTGAATTATAACATGGATGATTAAGATATCCAATGTCACACACATCTTAGTCATATGTTCCGATGACGGATCAATTGTAAAGGGTTTTTACCCTGTTATTTTTACTTTGGTGGCTTGCATGTAGATTCTAAGATTGCACTGATGATGATCGGTCAACCGATTGAAAACTAGTTCTGTCTTTGATGTAGCCCTGTATAGGGATTTTAACAAATATACCTTTTATAAAGGATTTTATGAATTAGTAAGTAGTTTATGACACAGATCTTCAAAACTATATGGTCGCGACAAAGGAAGCGAAAGTAGCAGTAGCAAAAGCCAAAGCAGAGGCGTATTCAAACCTATATGATCAACTTCATACCAGGAAAGGCGAAACGAAGATATATAAAATAGCCAAACAGAGAGCAATGAAAGCAAAAAATTTTAATCAGATTAGATGTATCCAAGATGAAAATATTAAAATACTAGTTCACGAAAAGGATGTCAAAAAGAGATGGAGAAAGTACTTTGACAGCTTATTAAATGAAGAATTTAACAGACAGCCTGTGGAGTCAACGGAGACAGTAGCAGCAATGGTCACCAAAATCTCAAACGAGGAAGTGGCTCAAGCGCTTCAAAAAATAAAGAAAGGTAAAGCGGTAGGAACAGATGATCTTCCTGGGGAGGTATGGAGAGCATTGGGAGAGATAGGAACAAAGTGGCTAGCAAGGTTATTTAATAGAATTATGGAAGTAGGACAAATGCCAGACGAACGGCTACCTGTCTACAAAAACAAGGGAGATATACAACAATGTACACACTACAGAGCTACAAAACTGCTTAGCCACACCATGAAAATATGGGAAATAGTAAGTGATAGACGGATACGTGAAGAGACCACAATATCCGAGAATAAATTTGGCTTTATGCAGGGCAGATCAACAATAGATGCAATTTTCATTATAAGGCAGTTGATGAAAAAATACAGGAGTAAAGAAACAAACGCTCATATGGTATCCATTGATCTTGAGAAAGCATATGATAGAGTTCCTCGAGAGATTCTGTGGTGGGCACTCAATAAGAAAGGAGTCCCTGGTGAATCTGTAAAGATTGTGAGGGATATGTATGAGGGAGTAACGACAAATGTTAGCACAGGTGTGGGAGAGACTGATGAAGTTCATATGAAAGTAGGATTGCACCAAGGCTCTGTGATTAGTCCGTATTTATTCTCATTAGTTTTGGCCCAGATAACAGCGAAGCTACAGGGCAACATTCCATGGTGCTTAATGTATGCTGATGATGTCGTGTTAGTAGGAAATAGTGAAAGAGACTTAGAACAAAAACTGGAACAGTGGAGACAAGCTCTCGAGGAAAAAGGTTTAAAACTTAGTAGGACAAAAACAGAGTATTTGGAATGCTCATTTAAAGATGGAGCTACTACAAATAAAATGGTATCTTTGGATGGTGAACTGATTGTAAAAAGCAGTAGTTTTAAGTTCCTGGGATCGGTATTACAGAGTAATGGAGAAATAGATGGAGATGCATGCAGTAGAATTAGGGCTGGATGGATGAAGTGGAAGAAAGCGAGTGATGTGCTGTGTGACAGGAAAGTTCCAATGAAGTTGAAGGGAAAATTCTATAAAACTGCCATACGGCCGGCTATGATGTACGGAACTGAATGTTGGTCAGTGAAAAAGAAAGAGGAACAACGAATGCACGTGGCGGAAGTAACAATGCTTAGATGGATGAGTGGAGTGACAAAAAACGATAAAATTAAAAATGAGTATATTAGGGGAAGTATAGGTTTGGCACCAATTGAGGCCAAAATGAGAGAGCATAGGTTAAGATGGTTTGGTCATGTTCAACGTCGAGACGTTAGTCACCCAATACGAAGAATTGCTGAAGTGAAGATTCCTGGAAGGTGGAGGAGAGGAAGACAAAAGAAGACGTAGGGGGAGACGATTAGGCAGGACATGTTGGTAAAGGGGGTTAATATTGATAAGACCTAAGATAGAATTGTGTGGAGAAATGTAATTATGGAAACCGACCCCCCATAGGGATAAGGCAAAGAGAATGATGACGAAAAATTAGTAGTTTATGCTACATATTTTTCTGATCATATGACTCCATGTTTTGTTCATAAATGTCTTTCTACCCGTTCTTTGCAGAATAGGTCATGCCAGGCAGCATTAATGTTTTGTATATCCACGCTTTTGTTCCTATCTTGGTTTTCTGCTTGCTTTTGATACTTTTTTTAAAATAATTTTTAGTCACTGTCTAATAGTTTTAAGTATATGGCTAGGAGACCGACTATCGGGAAAATATTGTACATTGTACGCAGTAACAATAGTACCAAAAAGTTTCAAATAGTTGCAATTTGGCTTATCGAAGTAACAGTACTTACAAGAATGATAAACAAACTGAAGGTTTATCTCCTTTGCAAGGTATTTTAGTGTAAATATATCAAGGCCCAAAACCAATTTTGCCAACAGGTTTTGTTACCGCATCAAAAAGATCTTATGTGTAATAAAAATTTTTATATGTACTGACAACTGCAAATCTAAAATGCCAGTTGGGTACTGACAGTTTTTTTTGTGGAATGGCGGATTTACCGGCCTGAAAAATTTAAATGTAAATTACACAATATAGTCTAGTTACGACTTAAAATATAAAACTCTTTCGTTATTTTCATGATGTCCTGTTTATCTAAGGTTGCCTTTCCATCTTTGTTCCTCAGCTTTTAATTTTTTTTTTAATTTGTAAGAGTTCTCTCCTCATCTTTTGTAAACATTTTTGTCCACTTGTACCGTTTGATATACTCCTACATTTTTTTAATTCCTGCTGAAATTATTTTATTTACTTTTCTTTATTTTTCTGTTTTTCTCTTCTTTTCTTCTTATGTGTCGTTGTATTTACATTAGAGTTTTCTCTCCTTGCTCACCTTTTCGCTTTTGGTGTCATTTTTCTTGCAACATTTGATTTGTGCATTCATAACCGAGTCTGTTATTAATGTGTTGTTATCGTCGATATTTAGAAGTTTAGGATTATTACTCTGTAGACTGTAGAATTTATGCTATATTTTTATGTACCCTTCTGGCTAGTTTGGCGAATTCCATTTCTGTTTTTACTTCTTTGTTTCCTATTATGTACCATCTTTCTTTATTGACGCTTTTATAAGTAATATCAGTGTAAATAAAAATTTTAGCAAAGTATTTAGTAATTATTTTAATGTCCGACTGGTCTATTATTTGACCAATAATGACATTATTTCGAAGTCTATTAATAGTCTGGGCTGATTATCGGAGAATAGGCCATTTTTGGGAAAAGTTATTTACCAGCAATTTTATTGCTGGAATCGAATCTTATGATTGTATATATTAATAATATAGGAACAGGAAAATTGCCAAAAATAGCAAAATTCCAATCAAAAATTAGGTTGGAGAAAATGTAACACTCAAAGTTCAAAATCAGTATACGTTAAAAAAAATGAAGGAAATTGCTCCATGAGAAGCCGAGAAAATTAATTTTTTTAACGTATACCGATTTTGAACTTTGAGAGTTACATTTTCTCCAACCTAATTTTTGATTGGAATTTTGCTATTTTTGGCAATTTTCACACGTATTATCGATAGTTTTTATTATAATAATCTATGTTATAAGTACTTTAAAGATATGAAAATTGGTGTGGAGAAAGAGGACAAAAATAAAAAGGTGATGGTTTGAAAATTATGATCCTATTGTTTATATCGTTGCCGTAAATTCCGGTCAACTTTGACCGGTTGTATCTCAGGAATCACCCGTAATAATTAAACGTTTTTTCTTTTAAAAGAAGCGTCCCGCCGCTGACTTTCGAATGCCGTTTTCATAATTTAATTGAGTTTAATATTTCCCGAGATATTATATTTGTTTATAAGCCAAAAAATTGTTTATAATTTTAAAATATTCCTGAGGCCGCTTAAATATTCCAATTTTAATTCTGTAAAGTACATTAGATAGGTATAGTGTGTTTTTATGAAAAAATCATAGTTATCCTTATGCACCATAATTATTGTGGTTTTATAGCGACCGTAAATTTTTAATTAACAATTCAATTGTTGCTAAACTGTTCATTCAATTTTCATCGGCTTCTGGAATTATAATCTATACGAAAAGGACTTTTACATTACCATGTTATTTACTTATTGATTAACAATTACTTATCTAAAATTTTAGTTGAAAATTAAAGATTTTGTTGGAAAACCCCGCTTTTTCCGGGGAAAGTTTTCGTCGAAATGAATTGGGAAAAACACGTCTCTATGCAGAATTTAATTGCGGTGAATTTTTATTTGGGTGTTTTTGGTGTAAAGTTAAAATCTTTGGAGTTATAGAGCAAAAATTGAAAAAACACGATTTTCGGGCGCCATTTTGTTTATAAAAAAAGTAGCACACTATCTGCGGACTTTGCATACCTATATTATTAATACATACAATAATAAGATTCGATTCCAGCAATAAAATTGCTGGTAAATAACTTTTCCTTGTATTTTGCTAATTAGCCCAGAGTATAAGTACGATATAACGCACCAGTGCCTATTAGATTTAAATAACGAGTTAAATACTGTCAAGGTGACAAATAAAACTCTAAGTAAAACTATGGTTACCACAATTACGTAACGACTATTTCTGGTAAATGTACTTATTTGAAAACTAATTAATTCAAAATTCATTCTAGTCCAGTCGGGTTAGTTAGACGAATAACAGGCCTAACCTTGCATTAGGAGCTGCCCCAAATTTAATTTTTTTTTTATCTGTAGAGGGGGTCAATAGTAGTGTAAATTTAAAATCTCGACTGAATTGCGCTGTTGCGTTAGCCGCCATCTTGATTTTAAACGAGAACCGTTTTTGCTCAATATCTCCGCCATTTTCAACTTTTCGACAAAAAGTATAACAACCAAAATTGTTCTATCATTTTTATTTTTATAATTTTTTCGTGCCATCTATATTTTCCGAGTTATAGCGGAAAATAGTGACAGTTATATGTAAATAGAGAATATTATTGAATTATCTCGTTTACTGTTAGTTTTACGACAAAAATGTTCCTATACAAAAATATAGAGAATTGAATTCTACATAATTTTAGTTTCTTTCATTTTTTTGCTTAATTTAATATTTAAGGTAGTATGTATGCAATAATGGCGCGAGCGTAAGACCTGATTGATTTTGTAGCAATTATTTTTGTTCAATATCTACGCCATTTTCAACTTAAATTGTTCCAAATAGGATTTCCTACAATTTCTTTTTAACAATTTTTTTCATGCGGTTGATATTTTCCGGGTTAAGTGGGAAAATAGTAAAAAGTGGTGGGAGGAGCATAATTACTGAATTGAATCTTTTTTCCGAGCTGCTCCAAATTTTATAATTCTATCCTTTAGGGTGTAACGATTAGTTATTACCATCGTTACTAAAATATTTATTCCAATCGGAACTAGGTATGCAACCAACTTTACTTACACTTGTATTGAAAGTTGCAGTTGATCGACGACAAAATTGGTAACTTTTGGGGAATTCGGAATCTATAAATTGGTTTGTGTGTCGATACGGCTTCCAACTGACGTGATTGTCATTGCAGAAGGGGCTGTTCGTCACTTCAATCTCGGCTTTTGTTGAAACAACAAACCAATCTCTCACCAGTGGCCATTACAAAGAATATAAAATTTTAGGTTGAAATGTTTTAATAGAATATTAGTTTACGTGAGAAGGAGTTGTTTTGTTCTTGGTTGTTAAGTGTTTTGGAAAAGAAGAGGTTTTGTTTTCCAATACCTTTTTTGAAGAGTAATGGGTATGTATTAAAGAAATGATGTTTTTCCTTAAATAAAAAATAACCCTTTTATTCATTCTCAATATCTTACATATATTATCTTTAAATGAATTGTTATTCTTCAATCATCAGATTTGCAATATTTCAATACCATCGCACTTATTTTTCTACAGAGAAAATAATTCTTTCTAACTATATACTTCCAGTTCAAAATCAGTTTGGAATCAATGACCATTCTCATTCTCTCCTTTATATAACTCCTTAAAGTAATCTTGATTACCAGATTCATATTTACTTGTTCAAATACTTCCGTATATTCGTTTAAAAAGGCTCTTTCCAGTCAAGGATAATCAAGGTCAATGACATTTCAAGCATGTACATCAAACTTCATTTTTTTCTTAGATTTTTTTCTCTGTCAAGTGCTGATAAGGTGGTACACCTTTTTGCAAAGGCCCTGTTTCTTGTGTGCTCAAGGCAATCAGCTGATCAAGGTTTGTTTTTTTAGCCACTGGTGGAGACGAAGATTAAGTCCTAGTTTTTGGAAATGGAATAGACAATCATTTTGGGTCCTTTTGGCATTGGATGGATTTTAGTTTTTGTTTTTTTTTGAGATAGATAGTTTTCCCGGTGCTAGGAAGTACCTCCTGGTCGCACCTCATCGTCGTACCTTCTGGTTGGTGAGAAGTAGTCCCCCTAAAGTAGGGAAAACCGGAAGATACCTTACTTGGCTCTCCCCGTATCAACTTAACCGGAGTTTGGAGAAGCCACAGGCCTACTTTTTGTAGAAGCGACAGGTTTTTATTAATAAAATTTACATCTTCAATTCTTTTACATAATATTTTTCAACTTTAACATTTTTTTTAATATCATAAATAACCTTAATCATATAAATTCATTTTTCTAAAATCGATTCACTTTATCATATTCAATATTTTTCTTTTCAACAAATTTTATGTCATGTTCATTATTGTATCTTTTATTTAAAATAGTCCGGAGATCATAACCTATCTGGTAAGATACTGTGCACAATATCTAGGGTTATTACCTCTTTAATAATATTTATTTCATTCGTCAGTATTGTCCGGTTTGTCATTTCGATCAGATGCGGGATTGTCAACCAATGTTGTAATCCTCCTTAATAATAAGTTTTTGTACATACATATTTAGATCAACTAAGTGTCTTGGTATAATAAATTTAATACATTTTTCTTTTTCTACTCTAATATCTGTGTTATAGACAGGAGCGTACTAGCCTAGTACGGCAGGTGGTTAGCTAGTTTGTATAAAATTGTATATAGGGGTTATAGGTTTTTTTTTCATTAAACTTGTTGGATGTACATACTTATATGTTTTATTATCCTACCATTTTAATAGTATTAGTTAGGTACCGTAATACAAGTCACTCGGCGAAGAATTCATTCATTCCTTCCCTGGCGCCCTCATACATTCTCAGTAATATCTTCTCGGTCAGTATTCCTCTTTCTTTTCATTACTCCTTATATTAATTTATTTACTTTATCATTCAAGTATTTCATTAGGTACCGTCTTATTAGGGCATGCAAGTTGGCCTAATCCTCCCCTGAGCCCTACTGATAAAGTCTCTTGAATTTCCAGCTAGCCTATTTCCATAAAACTTAAGTCACTTATTAAATTCCCCATTCAAACAGAAAAACTATACGTTACAAGGGGAGATCAATGGTAGTGTAAATTTAAAATCTCGACTGAATTCCGCGGTTGCATTAGCCGCCATATTGATTTTAAAGGAGAATTGTTGTTGCTTAATGTCTCCGCCATTTTCAACTTTTCGACAAAAACGGTAGGAACCAAAAATTGTTGGAAACGCAATTTCCTACAATATTTTTTCCACAATTTTTTATGCGATCAATATTCTCCGAGTTAAGGAGGAAAATAATGGAAGCGGAGGGGAAGCATAATTATGGAATTGTCTCACTTATTATTAACTTTACGACATAATTGTACATAAACAAAAATAAAGAGAATTATATTTTGTACAATTTTTAAAACTTCCAATGAAACACCAACCAAACTAAGTACATAAAAGACATAAATAATAACTTATATGCATTAAGTTCACTTAATTTTATTAACTAGCTGGTTTTATTGGTTGAATTTGTCTGTTGATAATTAAGTTTCATGTCAGCTAACATATTTTAATATTTCAACAATTTTTTTTTTAATTTTGGACCCCGTTGGGGGAATTTTCCCATCCCCCCTCTTAGACTCGCCACTGGTTCTCTCGAAAAATTGTAGTAAATCGTAATTGCAACAATTTCAGTCCTTACACTTTTTGCCGAAAAGTTGAAAATGGGGAAGATATTGAACAAAAACAATTGCTTTAAAATCAATCGGGTCTTACGCTAGCGCCTTTACCGCACACGTACTACCTTAAATATTGATTTTATCAAAAAAATGAAAGAGATCAAAATTATACAAAATTTAATTCTCTTTATTCCTGTATAGGTTAAAATTTGTTGTAGAGGTAATAATAAACGAGATAATTCAATAAATCAATAATTATGCTTTAACTGTCACTGTGTTTTCCCCATAACTCGGAAAATATGGACCGCGCGAAAAAAACGAAATTATAGAAAATCGCATTTTCAACAATTTCAGTTTGTATATTTTTTGTCGAAAAGTTGAAAATGGCGGAGATATTGAGCAAAAACGGTTCTTGTTTAAAATCAAGATGGCGGCTAACGCAAAGGTCAAATTCAGTCGAGATTTTAAATCTATACTACTATTGACCCCCCTAAAGATTAGAAAAATAAAAGTCGGGGCAGCTCCTAACGCAAGGTCAAATGGTATCCCGACTGGGCTATTCAGATTTTTTATCCAATTTTTAACCAATAATTTAGTAGGACATTAAACGTTGAAGGCACCACGGGTATTATAATATTAAATAGAAAAAGACTGTTTGACTTGTACACACTTCTATATAAATAAAAACGGGAACTGGTGTATGTTTTCAAAGACTAATAGTGTGTAAATAAATTTATTGAAATCAGCTAAGTACTTTCAGCATTTTTAATGCCATCGTCAGAGCTATCCTATAAAAAGACTAAGTTGAAGAATCTTATTCATAAAAAATTATAAAGTGAAACTTACGTCTTATAGTTGTAAATACCTCAAATGAAGAGAAAACTTCGAACAAACACATTCTACTATTAAAAATTGACCCAGGGATCTAACCACTGGTCAGGGTAAAAACCCTTGAATGTATAAAATATCACTTTTAATGTGTTTTTTAAAAAATGGCTACCATTTTTACAATCAACAGCTGTTACTGACAATATTCAAAGACGACAGGATGCTGACGGAAACAAGAGTTCCTAGCGGCATCTGTGTTATTAAAATTACTTAAAAATTTGAAAATTACTAAGTTGTCATATTATATGTAGGTTACTAATTGGTTTGAAGTTAGAAGGTAATATGAAAATCTAAAATTAAATTTAAATAACAATTGTTAAGTTTAAAGTAAAGTTAAATGTGAAAATAATCAAATTATTATTAAGTTATTAAAAAAACAAAACAAACCGTCAGTTCTGACCAAATATAGAAGTGAGATAGATGAAAACCAAGGAGATGTACCGTTGGATAAGCTCAGAGTTCCAAAACTGTTACTTTAAGAACAATATTATTATTAAAAAAAATTATTATTAAAAAAGCCAAATCGAAAATATTTACTTATTTGTAATCAATGAAAGAAAATTCAAATATATTATAAAGTAATGTTCAAAAAACTAGAGCAATTGTTGGGCATGCTGAATATAAAAGTATTAAAGAAACTTCTTAAAGATTGGATCAAATTTATAATTTAATTGAACCTGGGTGTTAACATAATTTTGAGGGTTTCTTTTAGTTCCATGCTAATTTCTAAGTCTTCTAATAAATTCATTTTTGTATAGTTGTTAATGGGTATACTATGTAGAATACTACTATCTCTTTGGGGACTGAAGTTATGTTTAGAAGCATGTACCTAAGTGATTGCCAAAAATAGATTGAAACACGCATCAAAGAACATTTGTCTAAGATTCTAAGATTGACAAATCTACATAGTTTTGGCAATCACTTACATGCTTCTAAACATAACTTCAGTCCCCAAAGAGATAGTAGGATTCTACATATGTAGTATACCCATTAACAACTATACAAAAATGAATTTATTAGAAGACTTAGAAATTAGCAGGGAACTAAAAAGAAGCCCTCAAAATTGTGTTATCACCCAGGTTAAATTAAATTGTAAATTTGATCCAATCTTTAAGAAATTTCTTTAATACTTTTATATTCAGCATGCCCAACAATTGCTCTAGTTTTTTAAACATTTTTTTTTTTTTTTTTTTAGAAATAACCGCATTAACCACGAAGGTCATCAGCGGGGTAACGACAATACAATTAATAAGTTTACAAAAGTATGAAATTGTGTACAATTAAATCTTACTTGCTAGGTTACATTTATTAAGGAATTGAAAAAGAGGTTTACAGTCGGTTTGCAGGTTAAGAATGTCTTTCATATTGTTTGAATAACCAGATATAGATTGTTTGTAAGCGGCAAATTCATCACATTCTGTTAGCACATGTTTTACTGATACTGGTATATTACACCTTCTGCATTTTGGTGCTTCGGTATGGGTAATGAGATGCTCATGAGTAAGTTTACAGTGTCCTAACCGAAGACGAGATAAGATGACTTGGTTCGATCTGTTGGTTGTATGTGGATTCCATGGACTAGTATCTTCTTTAACGTCTCTTAACTTGCTCGTGGATGTTTTCCATTTTTCACTCCATAAATTGAGAGTCATTGATTTTAGTAATTGTTTTGTATCTGCGGCTGGAATTGATTGTTCTGCCAATGTTGGTAATTGCGCAGCTGTGTAAGCCCAACGATCAGCGTTTTCATTTCCCTCGATTCCAGAATGAGAGGGAACCCATAGAAAAACTATTTTTGAGTCTGTTTGATGCAGACTGTGTAATATTTCTTTGATTAATATGACTATAGGATTTTTCGTGAAGGTTTGTTGTATGAGTCTAAGTGAATTGAGTGAGTCAGATATTATTAAGGAGTGTTTGGTTTGTGCATTGGAAATGTGCTTCAACGCTTGTAATATGGCATAAAGTTCACCATTTAAGATGCTGTAGGAGCTGGGAAGCTTAAATAAATATTTGGTTTCATTGTTTATGTATACTGCTGTTCCTACACCTTGGGAAGACTTAGACGAGTCAGTGAATAAGTGGGTATAATTTTTATATTTTGCGACTATTTGTTTATAATTTTGATATATAAGACGTGGATTGGTATCGTATTTATTATATTTCGTCAATTGGGTGTTTACCTGTGGGGTTCTGATAATCCATGGAGGAATGCTGTGTTCATTCATTAACAACGTTCTGGGGAAATTTTGGAGATTTAACGTTGATATATACCGGTGAATTCTAACATAAAAGGGTGGTGGAGAGGTGCTATGTTGAAAAGTTGATTTGAAACGATTACAGAACGTGTTTTTGTGAGCAGGAATTGATGGTATTGATGCTATTCTAGAGGCATAGGATAAACTAAGAATTTGTCGTCTGAAAGATAGAGCTGGTTCGCCCAGTTCGCAGTATAGGCTTTCTACAGGCGTTGTCCTGTAAGCCCCTAGAATTATTCTTATTGCGGTGTTGTGTATAGTATCTAAGCATTTTAATATTGAAGGGCGAGCAGATGTGTATGCAATACATCCATAATCAATTTTCGATCGAATAAGGCTTCTGTATATTTTTAGCAGCATTAGACCATCAGATCCCCAAGACTTGTTTGCTAAGCATCTTAATAAATTTAAGCCCTTTTGACAAGAAAGAGTTAGTGTTTTAATATGATTTTTCCACGACAGACGTTCGTCGAATATCATGCCCAGAAAATTTATGTGTGGAGTATAGCTTAATTTCTGGTTGTATAGGAATATTGATGGTCGATGCTGCTCTGGTATGTTTCTTTTTGAGAATAATATGCAATTTGTTTTGTTTGGGGAGAAATTGTACCCAGACATTATAGACCAACGTTCGAAGGATGTTATGCATTGCTGAAGGCTTTGAGCCATGGTGCTAAGACATCTTCCCTTGATAAACACGATCATGTCATCTGCGTAAAGTCTGGCTACAACTGGTTTCTTTAAATCTTTTAAGACATCATTCATAGCAATTAAAAATAAAGTTGGGCTGCGAATTGATCCTTGTGGTGTGCCGTTTAATTGTTTCTTGGTTGATGATATTGTTCCAGAAATTCGGACTTGGAATTCTCTTTGAGATAAAAAATTGCGTATGAAATTTATTATATTGCCTTTCAATCCCCAGTGATGTAGTTTATTTAGGATGATTTTATGGCATGTAGAATCAAAGGCTTTATTAATGTCAAAATAAATTGCTAGACATTTATCTTTAGTAGCAAATGCTTCGTGAATATGACTTTCTAGGTCAATAATGTTATCAAGTGTGCTTCTAGATGGTCTAAATCCGGATTGTTCGGGAATTAATAATTTGTGAGTTTCCAAAAACCATATTAGTCTCTTGTTGATTATTTTTTCTAGCAATTTACTCATGGAGCAGGTTAGGGAGATTGGCCTGTAAGATTCAGGCAAGAGTGAAGATTTGTTAGATTTAAGTATGGGGATGATTGTTGCTTTCTTCCAGATTAAGGGGAAGTCACTATTATTCCACATGTGATTAAAGATATTAAGCAGGACTTGTTTCGCCGTTTCTGGGAGATTTTTTAGAAAAACTGGAGGGATGTCATCGGGACCAGAAGAACTGTCTTTTAGTGATGAGAGAGATTCCTCCATTTCTTCTTTTGTCAGTGGCTTGTTTAGAGAATTAAGGTTTTCCAGCTCTTTGAATTCCGTAGGGAGGGCAGTGTTATCATTAGTTATATTTCTATTTATGTAAAGCTTATGATAATAGTCTGCGAATGCTTCACCTATTTCTTTTGTTTGGTTTATTCGTTTGCCGTCATAATCTAATGCTTTAATGACATGGTAAGTTTTGTTTCCATAAATACCTTGTATCTTCCTCCATGCCGATGATATTGTAGTGTTTCTGTTTATGCTTCCTACGAACTTCTTCCATGACTCTTTTTTACTTTTGTTGGTAATATATCTTGCTTTTGCCCTATGTTTTTTGTATTCAATTATACTTGTTGCGGTTTTCTCCCTCCTACATCTATTTAGAGCAGATTTGCTGTTTTGTATTGCTTCGGCACATTCGTCATTCCACCAAGGCACAGGTTTAAATTTCTTGATATGTTTTGTTTTTCCTATTGAAAATTCAGCGGCTTTTATGATTATTTCGTTAAGTTGAGTTACTGCTGTATTTGCGTCCTTCCACTCATTAATTTTGTATATGTTATTCTCAATGGTTTTTGAGAAAGAGCTCCAGTGGGCTTTCTTTATTTTCCATTTCTGATGGATACTATCTCCGTTTGATATTTTGTCTTTTATAGTTGAATTCGTTAATTTTATAGGAAAGTGGTCACTGCCTAGTAAGTCATCCATAACTCTCCATTCAAGGTAAGGACTAATAGTTGGGCTACATAATGAAAGATCGATGCAAGAAGAATTGCCAGTAGCTATATTGAATCTAGTATTGCTGCCATCATTCAGTAAACTTATGTTCATGGTGTTGAATATGTTTGATAGAATTCGTCCCCTTCTGTCTGTTTTTTGAGAACCCCAGGAGTAATTGTGGGCATTAAAATCTCCTAGAAGAATGAAAGGAGTTGGAAGTTGATTAACTAGAGACTCCAGTTCATCCTCAATTAAATAATGGTCAGGAGGAATGTATATGTTGCAGATGGTGTAATTTAGTTGTGCTTTAATTTTTACGGCTATCGCTTCTAGGTTTGTATTTATTCTAATTTGTGTTGCTTGTAGATTCTTTGAGACGTAAATGGCTACGCCGCCACTCGCAACTTGTACATTTCGGTTTTTAACGAATTCATTGTATCCCCTCATTTTGTGGACATTTTCGTCTCGGAAGTGAGTTTCTTGTAGACACAATATGTCCAGAGAATGGACGGCTATGATATGCTGTAGCATATTTAAACGGGTATAGTACCCATTTAAGTTCCACTGGAGTAATGACTCGAATGTATTTATTGGGTATCTTGAGATGTATTTGAGATATCAGATTGGGTATCACTTACATCTTGGGATTGCTTTAGTAATTTCTTTTTTAGCCTTGTGACACGAGTTTTTAGTTTCTTAGTGTTTGCGTGAGGATGAAGTTCTTCTAACATATCTATTAGTTTTGGAATATCTTCTGTGAAGTCTTCCGCAATGCTAAGAACATCCCTCGATCCGTATGTATTTTCTAGGAGCTGTTTAAGCTGATGGCTGTTGATTATGAAAGGAGGAGAATGGGAGTCGATATAGTTTATAATAGATTCAGTAAGTTCTATTTCTTGATCTAATGTATTAGATTTGGGTTTTTTGTTTTTCTGAACGACTGTTTGGGGAAGAGAGAAGGTAGAAGTATTGGGTGGCATTTGTTCTTCTGGAGTGGCTGGGGTCATATCTTCAGCTGTTCGTTTTGTTGCGGATGAAGTTGTTGACTTAGTAGTTTTGTCCGAGGTTGGGATATTTTCAGATTGAGCAGTGTGATCTGGATTTGTTACCAGATTGGATGTGATCAAAGCAGTATTGGCGACTTTTGCACAATTTTCTACTACTGAGGAACTTTCGGGTAGAATATTATTTATTGAGTGGGAATTTAAGTCGTTAGGAGATGTTTCATCCGGTTGAGATATTGGAACATTATGTGTGGGTTGTGATGATTGTTGGGAATGTGGGTTAATATTGCCCGAAGGGCATTGGGATGCAACATGACCCGATAATTTGCAGGTGAAGCAGCGTTGACTGTCTAGGGCTAAAAACATATGATATGATAGATTATCATGTGTTATTTCTAAGAATTCGGGTATGGTAATATCTGGGGAAGGAGCGATATACACCTGTCTTCTGAAGCTGAGTATGTGTTGGTATTCTGGATTTGATGCACCTATTCTAAGAAAGTTTATTGGAGAAACTAATTTTAATCCAATATTTTCCAGTAAGGTTACAAGAGTTTCGTGTGGGATCGTTGGGCTTACATTCGATAATACTAGTCTGTCTGCTGGTGAAATTAGACGTCTTGCTTTGAAGACTTCATTATTGACAACAATTTGACCATGATTAGTTAAAAACTCATCAACCAGTGATTTATTGGTTAGATAAACACATATTCTGTTGTGTGAAATTCTGCTACAGAAAATGATGTTTATTGGTTTTACCAGAGGTCCCAATTGGAGAAGATAATCTTGAAGTTTTGCTCCCTGAATGGAGCCGAAGATAAGTGCCTGGTCTTTGTTAGGATACTTGTAGATATTTTTTGAGACAGTGCTTGCATAAGATGGGTTGGAGGTATTCATATTATTTAAATTATTATCTGGGTGAGTGTTGGTGGATGAAGATTGATTTGTAAATGTTGGTTGTGACATTTTATTTAAAATATTCAAATTTGCTAAGTTATTTTGTTAAATATAATTATTGTCCAAAACATTTTTCCCAGGCCGACCCTGCCTTTTGTTGTTAAAAATTCTTTATTTCGCTAGGCGAGTTTTTACTAGCTAATTACTTTTCAGTCTTGTGTATCTGATATCTAACCTCAATCAGCCTAACAAAAATCGTCTGGATGCAGTTAATATTAAAAATTTACTCACAGTTGCTGTTCTTGGTATTTTATGTCACTGCACTAGTAAAACTTAACTATTAAAAGGCTTTTATTTAGCGGTAATTTGTTTAAATCGACCGTAAATTATAAAACGTGTGTTTACAAACAGGTCTCACAAACAAGTCCTTTTTAAACATTACTTTATAATATATTTGAATTTTCTTTCATTGATTACAAATAAGTAAATATTTTCGATTTGGATTTTTTAATAATAATTTTTTTTATTAATAATATTGTTCTTAAAGAAACAGTTTTGGAACTCTGAGCTTGTCCAACAGTACATCGCCTTGGTTTTCATCTATCTCACTTCTATATTTGGTCAGAACTGACTGTTTGTTTTGTTTTTTTTTAATAATTTAATAATACTTTGATAATTTGATTATTTTCACATTTAACTTTACTTTAAACTTAACAATTGTTATTTAAATTTAATTTTAGATTTTCATATTAACTTCTAACTTAAAACCAATTAGTAACCTACATATATGACAACTTGTCATTTTCAAATTTTTAAGTAATTTTAATAACACAGATGCCGCTAGGAACTCTTGTTTCCGTCAGCATCATGTCGTCTTTGAATATTGTTAGAACAGCTGTTGATTGTAAAAATGGTAGCCATTTTTTAAAAAACACATTAAACGTGATATTTTATACATTCAAGGGGTTTTACCCTGACCAGTAGTTAGATCCCTCGTCCCTGGGTCAATTTTTAATAGTAGAATGTGTTTGTTCGAAGTTTTCTCTTCATTTGAGGTATTTACAACTATAAGACGTAAGTTTCACTTTATAATTTTTTATGAATAAGATTCTTCAACTTAGTCTTTTTATAGGATAGCTCTGATGACGGCATTAAAAATGCTGAAAGTCTTAGCTGATTTCAATAAATTTATTTGCACACTATCAGTCTTTGAAAACATACACCAGTTCCCCTTTTGATTTATTATAATATTAACGCTTTCGGTCAACGTATATACCTCGGGCCGAAGGCCCTCGGTCTATACACCATTGACCCTCAAGCGTTATTATCATTATAATACCCTTGGTATCTTAACTATAAGCACAGCCTCCTACAGTTACAAGCCATGAAGTAGAAATTTGGCAACGTCAATGGGTATGGGTAGTCCTATTCGAATGTGGCCAGCTGATTGCAGTGCATTGAGAGCTATGTATAAATTATATTTTTTTACTTAATATTAAGTGTTTTTATGTGTCTAGGCAGTTATTTAAGTTATATTATTGGACTAATATTATATATATTATTGGTATTGTAATTGTACTACAATGTAAGGGCTTATAATATGTAGCTACGGATTATGTAAACTTTACAAAAATAACGTATTTGTGAACAAAGCGCATAATACCTTGTTGCATAAAAAATCTTAAGCAATATATTTTAAATAATTTTACTAAAAATGAAAATAATAGTAAACATGCAAAAAAGCACATAAACGTAAAAATAAAGAAATAAAAGGAACTGTTGAAACTGTACCCAAAAAAAGAAAATTATCAACGTTATCAAAATAATAGTCATTTTTAGTCAAGTCCAATTTAAGCTGTGTTGGGACTGATTGTTATCTCTCAATATGTTTTAAATCAGTATCGCTAACTTTGTAAAAATACGGACTTGATCTCAATACGAAAACAACAAAGTAGGTACATGGTAGTCAGTAAGCGCGAAATATTAAATGCACAGCTTTTGGTTAACCAACAACTAATTGACAGGGTCGACAGCTACACATACCTTGGTACTTGGTACCAACATAAACAGCCAGTGGGACCACTCAAGTGAAATAAAACAACGCATAGGAAAAGCGAGATCAGGATCAGCATTCATAATGATGAAGTCTCTTTTCAGAAGCCACGATTTACCTCTTGCTACCAAAATCTCTATTATCAGATGCTATGTATTTTCTGCGTTATTATGCGGAGTAGAGGCCTGGACACTTTCCGAGGCTTCTTTGAGAAAACTCGAGGCATTCAAGATGTGGTGTTACAGGCGCATTTTGAGAATTTCGTGGGTGGATCGTGTGACTAATGTTGAGGTTCTACGTATTAGAATGGAATAGGCAAGGAATGCGAGATTATTAACACAATCAAAGAGCGCAAACTGGAATATCTTGGGCATGTTATGAGGAATGAACAGAGATATGGCTTGTTGCAACTCATTCTTCAGGGCAAGGTATTTGGAAAGAGGGGACCAGGGAGAAGAAGAATATCTTGGCTTCAAAACCTGAGAAAGTGGTTTAATACATCGACAACAGGACTGTTCAGAATAGCAGCAAGCAAAGTTAGGATAGCCATGCTGATCGCCAACATCCGGAGCGGATAGGCACCTTAAGAAGAAGAAGAACTTTGTAAAATTTACTAGGTATTTTTATTGACAGTAATCGTAAATGGTCCTTGCATACTGATTCCCTAGAAAGAAACTAGCCACAGTAACTAGCCTTCCTTAAGAAATTGGCTTTGCAATAAGATCTGTTTCAAAGGAAATAAATTTATCATCTGCAAAAATGGCATATTTATCATTGTTTAAGTATCATCTTCGATATAGGCATAATTTTTGGAGTTCTAGTACAGCTGCCCAATTTGATACTACTTTTAAATTACAAAAAGAGGAATTCGTTATCTAGTTGATATAGTCCTGTCGCCAGGGGGGGTACAACGGCCTTCTTAATTCAGATGGACTTACCCAAGTTTTTTTTATGTATTTTTACCCGTAGAACACGAATTTTTTGGGTAACAGTTGATCCGGATGTCGATAAGTTTGTTATAAACAAAGAAGTTGAGGAATTACATAACAGCGATTTCTCGCAAAACAAAACATTTTTTTGTATTTTTTGGGTCATTCTAACCAAAAAATGTTCCTACAAGTTTTTTCGTAGGATGCATAGTTTTCCAGATAAACGCGGTTGAACTTTCAAAAAATGGAAAAATTGCAATTTTTGAACCCGAATAACGTTTGAATAAAAAATAAAATAGCAATTCTGCTTACCGCCTTTAAAAGTTTAAGTCAAATTATATCTGTTTTGAATATTTGCATTGCTAAAAATTTATTTTTTGATTGTTAAAAAAAGCTATAAACACATACTGTTTCCCGTGCCTAATACATGCGTTTTAATGCATGCTACTTAGAAATAGCCCCGCTTGCACTTTTACCTCCTCTACGTACTCGTTCGATTTTAAATGAGAAATCATTGAAACATCACTCAAGCACTAGGTGTTTATAGCTTTGTTTTAACAATAAAATAATACATTTTTGGCAATACAAATAATTAAAACCGATATAATTTGACTTGAACTTTCAAATGCGGTAAGCAGAATTGCTATTTTATTTTTCAATCAAAAGTTTTTCAGGTTCAAAAATTCAAATTTTTCGATTTTTTGAAAGTTCAACCGCGTATATCTCGAAAACTATGCATCCTACGAAAAAATTTGTAGGAACATTTTTCGGTTAAAATGGACCAAAAAATACAAAAAAATGTTTTGTTTTGCGAGAAATCGCTGTTATGTGATTCCTCAACTTCTTGGTTTATAACAATCTTATCGACATCCGGATCAACTGTTACCCAAAAAATTCGTGTTCTACAGGTCAAAATACATAAAAAAAACTTGGGTAAGTCCATCTGAATACAGGAGGCCGTTGTACCCCCCCTGGCGACAGGACTAATAGACTTTCCCCTTTATATATTTTAGAAACTGTTTGTTGGATTGACAAGCATATCTAAACATTTTTCGTGAAAGACCTGATCATGGCTACTCTTTTTAATTTCACTAATTTAAGATTGTTTTGTTCTGTTGGTTTATATTTTTATATTATTTCACTTTTTTGTTAGCTTTGTCCATAAAATTGTACAATTTTCAGTGACAATAGTAATTACAGTGTTAATTTACGTTAGAATATAAGCCCTCCGTTTGTTGGTTTGTTACTGTAATAATGTAAAATTAATAACACATATAAGTTCTGGACTCCGCTAGAAAAGTATCGAATTAAAAGTGTTTTTTATACTTTAAACAATATTGTAATTCATAATGCTTGATTTACGACTCCCTGTTTTCGATTTTTATTGCTGGTATAATGAATACATACCCGTATTTTCTCTTAATCTGCTAGGTACTACACATTGTTAATTATTCAAACACTAGATTTTAAAAATTAAAAATATTGACTATTCCTATACATTTCTAACATTTGTATAAAAAATAAATATTATTACTAGCAAGTTTAACTTATTTATTTCATACCTTCCTTTTTAAATTTTAATTTAGTTAAAATTTCTATTATTTGAACAATTTTAAAAAGAGATTTATGCATTTTATTTAAAATATTCCGTTATGAAACGGACCACCAATTCTCCTTCGTAGGACTACCTAAATCATATGTTGCGACGTTGCCTTTTTTACTTCATGGCTTGTAACTGTAGGAGGCTGTGCTATAAGGTATGGTGTCGTAACATAAATATTTCATATTTTTGTACATGAGTGTATATAAATATAAACCTATTTAAAGTATTTAGAATAGGTATCTATATAATAATGAATTAAAGGCTTAAAAACTTTATATTTCCGTGAAATGAATAATGACTCCCTCATCAGATGATCACTGACAAAATTATATGTGAATTATCATAATTGAATGAAAAACGTCCATTAATATTTTATGAATTTAGATTCACTGTATTCGAAACTGAATAAATTTACGGTAAAGAGATTGGTTCTGTAACCGTAAGTGTTTTCTGAATAAGTAAATATTTAATACGAGAATTTTTTGTTGGTGGTAGTACTTTGTGAATTAAAATATTCCATAGACATGAGAATGTCCGGATCTAAACAATCAATAGACGGACCAGTCTAGATGAATAGACGAAATGTGACTGCATATTGTAGAGTCCCTTTCGTCTTCTTTATTCGTGGTCTCCTTGCCTTATAAATTGTAAAATCCAGGGATTAAGGATGTTACCAGAAAGTGGTTCCAAGAGAACTCTTGGATGTCATCCTCGAAGCTAGAGAAAGGAATTAGGGCATGTTCAAAAATATTTTCTTAACAATTTCACTATCGAAAATCTATGCAGCTGAATTTTGAGATCTCACATCTATTTTGATTGGCAGATACGTCTAATAGGCCACTCACTGTGAGACAACCGATATAAATTTATCAAAAGACTAATTTTCAATCTAATAGCACATGGAACAACATCAAAAAATGTTAGTCTACATCCTACCAGATTGAAAACAATGGGAACCTTCTTTGATATCACCTCCGAGGCTTCTACAATTTGCAAGCCTCGTAGAATCAAATTGTAGAAGAATCGGAGGTGTTGCCAGAAAAGGTTCCCATTGTTTTTAATCTGGTAGGATGTAGAGTAATATTTTTTGATGTTGTTTTATGTGGTATTAGATTGAAAACTTAGTCTTTTGCTAGCAGTTGCCGCTAGGGCATCCCTGCCATTTCGTTCGTTGCAATCAGTGACTGCACGCCGGGGTTTGTTCTAGTTTGGTCAGAGAGAGCAGCATATGTGCCTCCTGTAGAGATACTAATAAGTTTCGAAACCGGTAGAGGTGCTTGCTGCACTCTCTGATTGAACTGGAATAATGATGCGTCTGTAGTTTCGTGTTGCAACGAAATTGAAAATTGTTATTCATTTTTGATAAATTTATCAGTTAAATTTTAAAGCAATTTGCTTAAAATAATTTCTGAATCATTTAATATACCTCCACGTAAACGACTAATGTATATCTAGCATAGTCAAGAAAAATATACATATGTCATGAAATAGTTAGATAATACAAATAATACATAATAACATAGCTTGTCTTGTAATGAATTATCGGGACTGGTTATTACAAAAAAAACTTAATGTTATTAAGTAGAAATATATAGGGGAGATTATTTTAAACTAAGTTGAAAATTATACGCCCAAAGTTATTTTTTTTTAATTATTAGTTTTTGGAATGGGTAAATCATTTCCAAAGCTGTGTTTCTGGTTAAAAATATGAAAATTATTATCATTTTGGTTTTAGACAGTTAAACATACACAAGTTTAAATTGAAAGGAGATAACCCAAACTAATTCGTGAAACAAAAGGTTTAGTTACGTACACAACATGAATATTGGGGTGCTGTAATTGGAAGTAGTTTATGCCGGAATAATATTAAAAAACCAAAGATATACCATACGATAGAACATAAATGGATAACCATATTATATTATAAAGATGAGGAGATTTTTGAAAACAATTGTGATTAGTGATGGCGGTAGTTATGGTAGATAATCACTTAAAAACAACCAGGAGATAGTTTAACCTACAAGTGTTGAATATTTATCCCTTCAAATATAAACAACGATATACGAGTATATAATTATAGAGATACCTAGGTAGGGGAACAAGGGGCTTTTTGTAACAGGGGTAAATAGTAATAACACGGCTTTTCCATAAGTTATTTGACCGTTTTTAACTAATTTAGCTGGCTTCATCTTATTCTCTTATCGCCCTGCAAATGACACCGTCTAACCATTCATCCTCCCATAGTTGCAAATAGTAGTTGATGGATTCGACCGTTACTTGATGGAAGTTCATTTATCTCACAATATAAAACACTGAAAAACGTTTGTTTTTCTATACTTCCACAAAATTTATTACTAGTGTAATTTATTACTATAGTGATCACTTGAGAAAGGCACTTTGCCGAAACAGCTGTAGTAATAACATAGTTGTAATAAATTTTGTGGAAGTATAGAAAAACAAAAGTTTTTCAGTGTTTTATTGTGAGCAAATAGTAGTTTTGTGCACGAGCTTCAATGGCAGCTAATCTGGAAAGCTCAACGTAGGTGGCGCTCCTGTAGTGGAGGTCATGTCAACTTACGTCAATACTTAAAATCAATCTATTTCCAAGTAAATATTGCATATTTGTTTCGCTGTGTGAATTAAACTTGAGAAAATAAAATCCCTAAATGTTGTGCTGTGCATTTGTGCTCATCGAGAACATCAGGACACAGGTTTCCCAAAGATATTCTGATGAGAAAAAAGTGGATTGTAGCAATAAGAAGGGATAAATATGTGCCGAGAATAAATGCACGTGTCTGCAATAAACATTTTGTTGAAACAGATTAAGTATTGCCCCCAGATTCGACTGTAAAAAATAGAATACTTCACTATAAAATTCAGATCAAAATTTTATTATAAACGCACGGATTAAGATATGCAATTTTATATACATTCACACTGTTGCCACATCTACAACCTCTTTTTATGGAGTGAACATGTAAAAAAATTTATATTTGAAGTAATAATATAGAAAAATGTGAAATACTTATTTTAAATATTTCTCAAGTTCTCAATATTTTTAGTGACTAAAACATAACCTGACCAAACCTAACCTAGCGTCATCGAAAATAATATAAAAAAGTTAATAACTGAACATTTTAGTGACATATTATCTTTAAAATGACTAAAACATAACCTGAGCAAACCTAACCTAATCGAAAATAATATAAATAAGTTAATAACTGAAAATTAAAGTGACCTAGTACCATTCAAATATTCTTTAGTGACTAAAACCTAACCTGATCAAACCTAACCCTAATTTTTTCTAATTTCACCTTAAATTTAAGGTCGCCTTTCACGTAGACAAACACCCAAATAATTATACTTAATTAAATTAACACATTCTATATTTCCATAAAGAATTATAACTTTTTTTAAATAAGACAACATTGCAGAATCAACTGCGCTCACCCCATGCTTAAACCAAATTTACACCAAATGCGCAACTGTCATGGCAGCCATATTTTGAAAATATCACATTTTTAAATAAGATAAACATAAAAATTAATGCTGAGCGCACTTAATTGTGAATTTTAAATTGATAAAAAAAGTAAGGCAGATCGCACGTATCATATTATCAGACTCGTGTGGGGACTATATCAGACTATGTCAGACTCGTGTGGGGAGTTAATCAATACCAAATAAATACCCTCTGAGCTATAGAAATAAAACATTGAGACGATGAATAATATAGTTTATCATTCGATAGGTGTTTCCTTTTTCCAGTAACTCTCGCATCCCTTCTCAATTCGTTTTTCAACGCACAAACAGTCTCCAAGATCCGTATATTTCGGCCATAATTTATTATTTATTAAATCGTAATCAAAAACACCATATACAAACTTCAGGGATAGTCAAAACTTTGACCTCCAACTACACTAGCGCCGCCAGGCGGGAGCAACGGCGTACATAGGTGCCATTGAATGAGTTAATATAAAATTTGACACTCATAAAATTTTGGTTATCGCTATTGTTTTAAACGGAAATGAAACTTGCGGTGTTCATTTCTTTTCTAAATTTAGTTATACTTTGATGTTGCTTAACAATTTTACGATTAGGAAGATATTCTTACAGTTATTTTAATAAATATACAAAAGTGTGCTACGGGGTATGTTGTAACAAAACGTTGGGGCTTGTTGTAACATGTTGTAATATGCCTTCGTATATTCTGAAGTGAGCTGAAATATATTTTGGAATAATTCCCATGAAGATGCGAAAACTGTCTTACCAATGTTCTGTGAAACTCAGTGCTAAGCAACTTCCTTATTAGTGGTATCAAAATTATAGAGTTGGTTTAGATTGGGTTCAAAATGTTATGCGTAGAAATCTAGATTTATATTTAAGAACACCGGAAGCCACGTTATTAAGTCGAGCAACATCTTTTAAAAGAAGCAACGTTCTTATTTTCATCGAAATATACCAAAAAATTCAAATTATCGTACTGTTACCACCTGCCCCAATAGATGTTACAACTAGCCCCAAGTGCGGGGTAAGTTGTAACAATGCATTTTTTTTGGTAAAATGCTAGTTGATTAAAAAATACCAGTCTTTTTAACTTTTTTTCAGTTCAATTTGATTCAGAAAGAGTTAAACTAACGTTGAGTGTTTAATTAGCGATAATTGGGAAAATCGCTGTCAAGATATATTTGATTTTATGAAAATTGTTACAACTAGCCCCCTCCTCCCCTACTACAGTAAAATCTAGGTCAACAGCTACCTGTTAAACCCGGCCATCTGTACTCACGGCCAATTTCAAAATTTCTTTATGTATGACCTGGTATTTACGGCCACCTTTATAATGCGAACGCGGCCAAATAATTTCAAATTGTTAAAGCCCATTTAATTGAAATTTATCTGTTAAGAGGAAACAGTAGCGATCAACAGGTAGCAAAAACGCGTTCCAAGATTGCGGCTGTAATTTTGAATATTTTTTCGAGATATTTGGCACACGTATTCATCATATAATAAAGAATGGCGGTACAGAGCCCAATTTGAAAAATATATTAAAATGTGGAAATTACTCTGTAATTAAATAAAATATTAAAAAAAAAACGAGCCTGTACCGCCATTAAGAAGAACAAAAAAATACACTTTCTTCAAATAAACTTTTTTATCCGATGCTTAGATTTTGCGTCATTTTGGAACTACTTAAATTTTTTATTTCATTAGTAGTTCCAAAATAACATAAAATCTAGGCATCGGATAAAAAAGTCTATTTCAAGAAGTGTATTTTTTTGTTCTTCTTAATGGCGGTACAGGCTCGTTTTTTAATATTGTATTTAATTACAGAGTAATTTCCACATATTAATATATTTTTCAAATTGGGCTCTGTACCGCCATTCTTTATTATATTACGAATACGTGTGCCAAATATCTCAAAAAAAATATTCAAAATTACAGCCGCAATCTTGGAACGCATTTTCGCTACCTGTTGATCGCTACTGTTTCCTCTTAATATCGGCCAAAATCTGTTTTTACTATTTGTTGATGGAAATACCCATCTTTCTGATACATAGAAATTTTACATATTTCGTTAAGTACTTTAAAATTTTCTCCATGTTCGAAAGGTCCTTGCTATAATGTGTCGTAAATAAAAGAGGAAACGTTTATCGCTAATTTGCAAAATAAATATAATCGCCGAAAGCGAAAAGTAAAAAGGGAGAAGTGAACAGGTTTAAGTTAGCGAAAGTGGACCGAAACAACAATATTATAGAAAATAAAAGTGAGTTTAAAAATAGTGTTAAGAAAGGTAACTTGCAGCAAAAACAAAAGTTTCCGAAGTTTGAACCATTGGCAGTGTATCAAGTCGTCTACAATTGGTTTTGGAATGCCAGTAATAAAGCAATTCCAACATATGGTCGCCAGAAAAAGATAACAAAAAGAGGCAGCAAGCAGTTTGAAGATGGACAATTTTGCAGCATCAAATGGAAGGTTGGAAAGATTCTGCAAGAGAGTCAGAATATAATGTTTAAATTAATTTGTGGGTGAGTCTGCAGAGGTTAATGTGGAAGACATAGAGTATTTCAAAACCAAGTTACCATTGATATTAAGGTTTTATTCTACATCAAATGTATACAATGCAGACGCAACGCAACAGGGCAATATTTCCGAGCCTTGTCTATATCAAGACATTTGCATAACAAAATGAAAAATGTACAAGGAAAAGGCCGCAAAACAAAGTTTCACTATTTTGCTATAAGAAAATATGGAAAGTTTGAAGCAAAAAGTAAAAATCCCGCTGTTTTAAGAGTAATGAGTAATCATATTGACAAATTACCGTTATGTAGAGAATGTGTTTCTAATATACAGGCTTAGACGACAAAAGAAATTATGACAAGATGGCTGCATAAATTTGACAATAAAATCAAAAAACAAAATTGAAAAGTGCTTCTTTTCCTAGTTAGTGTCATGTCACATTCGAAAATTTAATTAAAACATATTAAAATAATACCTATTCTTGTCACTCAACACCAAGTTGTCAGCGCTTAGATCAACAAATAATTCAGAATTTCAATTTGATTTAAGTACCGAAACTTTTTGGTTAGAACATTTCTAGTGTTTAGTGCAATGCATTTATCTGAATTATAGCTGTTTTGAAAAAAGTATCTACTAGGTACTACAGTTAACAAATGTTTTTTAAGGCCAGCTTCTCTGATGTTATCCAAGAAGGTTTACGTTTTGATGAAGAGGGCAATATACCACTTGCCAATCTCCTTCCTCAGTCCGTAACAAAATTTTACATTTGGTTATTAACTTAAAATTTGCTTCCATTGTCGGTGATATAGGTACAGTGGGAAAAATGAAAGAATATGCATGAACGAACATATAAAACACGCTGTATTTTCCTGTCACCGTGTCACACAAAAAACTGGCCAGCGCAAGTACCTACATGTAATAATTATTGTTACATGTACATGCACTGGACAATTTTCTTTGTGACACGGTGACAGGAAAATACAGCGTGTTTTATATGTTCGTTCATGGGTATTCTTTCATTTTTCCGACTGTACGTAAAGAGAGCCGTAACATCAGTATTAGGGAGAATGTTGAAGAACTGCACAACAATGATGAAAAAGATAATTCTAACAATAATAGTGAGGTGGACGAATGTGACACTCCAAAATTCACTTTACGTAGTATTGGAAGTGTATGCAAAATTGAGGGACGTAGAAAATTACTTATTGTGCAAAAATATGATTTTTTTAGATGTTTTTCAAATTTGACTTAAACATACCTGAGGTTTTTAAATGGAAGCTAAAAATGTAAAAAACAAAATATTCTAATATAGTTCGTAGGTAGTTTTATGTCTTGTATAATTAAGTTTTACGTTTATGTGTATAGAATTATATTTGCTTTAATTAAAATAAACTAAGGTCCAAATATTTTGACGTATTCTTTTTGTGGACTGCAAAATTTGACAATAGCGGCCACCTGTGTATAACGGCCAATAGTTTTTTCCTTTTCTAGTTACCGTCAATGACTGGTTTTACTGTAGGTATATTTTGGTAACTAGGATGAATCTACTGACAGTTTTGTTACTGCTTCCAAATTTTACTACCTAACTTTATACCGGCAAAAAAACAAATTGCCAATCAATCTAATTTAATTTCAAAGAAATACGTGCTCAGCATAAAATATTTTCGTAAAGCCAAAGACTAAAATATACAACGTGCATGGTTTTCGCATAAAAAATAATACAAAATTTAAATCATCATTAAAACAACCTTTTAAAGCATTTAAAACTTTTAAAGTTCTTGACAATTCAGAGAAAACTTCAAAGGGGAGAATAATACAGGGGAAAGCATCGTCATGCTAAGCAAGTGTCAAAAAACTCGAGTACCTGACACTCCAGAACACATTAAAACAATCCCAGTTGTGTGGTGCAGGTCCCCCAATTGTCACGCGAAATACGTACAGAACGTCAAAAAGTGTACGTCTAGTGTTACAGAACCCGCGTAGAGCAGCTGATCGACTATCAACAGGCTGCGAATTCTTGGATGTCATCCTCGAAGCGTGGGGGAGGAGTCGTAGCGCGTTATGAGGCGGACGCGCGCATGCGTCCTCTGCAAGCTTGGTAACGTCGCCGTGGTGATCGGCGGCCGATTGTGCGTACGCGATGCGTCAACGGCCTTGGCAATTCCTCGTTTCTCAGGTGGCAGGCATACCGTGTTGCCACATTGACAAGAAAGTTGAGATATATAGGCCACTGTGACGTAGATGATTGAGCTATTCATGAAATATGTACTTGTTTTTACCCCCGACCCCCACAGCAGGCCGGGCCGAAAAAGGGCAAAAAATATTTTTTTGGGAATATTAAACGGGCTAGTAGAAAAAAGTTGTGTATGGTAGTCCTAATACTGTGTACCAAACTTAGGCCGAATTAAATTATTTTTGACCGGGCCCCCGGAGCCTAAAAAATATTATTTTTTTTCTTTATTTTTGGGGCGAGCTAGTGTCTAAAATATTAATATCGATGCTACTATCTCGTTAAAACATTTTCAATATGATATAAAAAATTTAACCGGCTCCCAGGACTAGAAATATAAAAGAGGGGTAAACAATGCATATTTATTTACTATTTTTGCGTTGTGAAATATATTTAGGGTAAGCAGTACAGTGATTGGCACCTTGACAGTTATTGGCACTGTTTAATAAAAACGTAAATTATAAGAGTTGTGTGTTACCGACGAATGATTTCAAATCATATGTTGGTAGTTCATACTTCTCTTATTATAGTGGTAAAGTTTTAGAGGCTAAGTTGGCGCTACTGTTTTTCAAGGTGACGTAGCTGGTGAAGCTCTCCACAAATAAGCTATTTGTTCGTAAAACTGTTAAGGATTTTGGGTAAGTAATTAAGGTCCTTCTTGTAGAAACCAACACTATTTTGTTTACGCTATTACTTTTTGATATTATTATATATTCACTTTCAAGAATTTGCGGCAATTCCAAAGCTTTTGAGGTTAGAAATTATATATTTGTTGGGTGCCAATAACTATACATAAAAACTAGCATTAAAATAGTAATTGGCATGCTCTGCCAATAACTGAAATGAATAAAGCTGTTTCTTAAATAGTTATTGGCACACCCAATATTTTATTTTTATTTATCCAAAAAATTGTCAAATTTAAAGAGGTAATAATTTCTACACGTTCATTTAAACAATGACATTATACCTACCTTATAAAATTAACCCAAGCATTTAATATAATGTGCAATGGAATAATTTTTATTTATCTTTATATTTTTACAGATTTTTGAACTTAAGATGCCTAAAGTCAAAGAAGGGTGCACCTATAAACTAAAATACACTGAAAACGATGTAATTAAGGCCCTAGATGCAATTGATAATGAATTGAAACAGACTGTATGACTTGTACACACTTCTAAAAAAGGTAAAACCGGCAAACAGGTGTATGTTCTCAAAGAAATTAAAAGTGTGTAAAAAAACTTTTAATAATCAGCTAAGTACTTTCAGCACATAACGTGCCATCATCAGAGCTTCCTAAAAGGACATTTAAGATAAGAGATTTTTTATAAACAAAAGATTGAAAAAACTTACGTCCTCTTATAAATCCTTCATAGAAGAGTAATTGTTAAAACTCACATGATAAATCATGGATACTGGGCAAAAGCCACAGATATTGGGTATAAAACCCTTAAAATTAAAAGTTATCACATCTAAATTCTTTTTTTTTTATTTTAAAATTACAACATGGCTGCGTCAAACCGTTGTGAGTTCACGTGAACAGCTGAGCGCTGTCATTCATTCAAATGATAAAGAAGGAACCACTAATTTATGCGCCCTCTATAATGGTATGTAAATAAAAATTAATTAAATTGAAAATGGCTAAGAGGCCATGTGTTGGTTAAATTAATTCTAAGTGAAGATACTAAATTTTTTTTTTTAAAGTTAAATTTTCAAAATTACAAATATTAATATTGAAGTGAAATGTTAACGTGTACGTAAGTTATCAAAAATTCTTTTAAAAAACAAACCGTTATGGTTTGACCAAGTGTAGAAAAGAAGTTAGATGAAAACAAACCAAGGAGAAGTCTCATTTGTCAAGTTCAGAGTTCAAAAGCTGTTATTTTATAAAATTAACAAATTTACCAAAAGATTAAGTCAAACCTCAAATATTCTACTTATATGTAATCAATGAAAGAAAACTCAAGAATACCGAAAAAGTAATGTTCAAAATACCTACAGCAATTGTTGGGTATACTGTATACTAAACCAAAATTATTAAAGAAATTTCTTAAAGATAGGATCAAATTTACAATTTAATTGAATCTGAGTGTTAACACAGTTTTGAGGATTTCTTTTCATTTCTCTACTTATTTCTAGATCTTCTAGTAGATTCATTTTAGTATAGTTATTATTTGGTATGCTATGTAGGATCCTACTATCTCTTTGGGGACTAAAGCTGTGTTTCGATGCATGCAAATGATGACCAAAACTAGATTTATCGATCTTTGAAAGATGTTCTTTAATACGAGTATCCAACGGTCGCATCGTTCTACCCACGTAGGTCACAGGGCAGTCACCACATGACAATTTATATATGCCACTTTTAGAAGTTTTTTTAATTCTGTCTTTAGTATGAGAAAAAAGAGACCTGATGTTTTCTTTACATTTAAATGAGAGTTTTAAGTTAGGAATGTTATTTAAGATTTTGGCTATATTGTCTGAAGGATAACCTATGTATGATATAGATCTATACATAACTTCTGAATTGGAATTGTCAGGAGTAGCATTATAAGCTAGAGATCTATTCCTTTTATTCCTTAATTTGTTGAGTATGTTGTCAACCAAAGTAGGGGAGTAACCATTACTATATGCAAGTTGTTTAATAATATCTAATTCAGAAGTAAAATTTGTGTCTGATAATGGTAAGCTAAGTAAACGGTGGATATAGCAATAAAAAGATGCCATCTTCTGTTGAAAAGGATGATTAGAAGATCTAGGGATAGTGTGGTCAGTCTGAGTTGGTTTTCTAAAGACTGAAAAACTTAATTTGTTCTCTATTCTAGTCAATGTTAGGTCTAGAAAATTAATAGAATTGTTAGACTCTGTTTCTAAAGTGAATGTTATGGCTGGATGTAAATTATTGAGTGAAACTAGAATATTTTCTGCATCAGAGGAATTTCCATCTATAATAGCTAACACATCATCCACATATCTGAACCAATACAAGATTTTTTGTAAAGGATTATGAACTGAAGAATGATTGTCAAAGATATTACACTCAAGGTTATTTAAGAACAAATCTGCTAGTACAGGTGATAAGGGATTTCCCATTGCAAGGCCTTGTGCCTGTCTATAAATAATATTGTTAAAGGAAAAGAAATCTTGTGACAAACATAATTTAAGTAAACCCAACATGTGGGAAATTGTACCTCTATTAGTGTTACTTTTAATAAGTAAATTCTCCACTATAGGAATGGTTTCATCTCTTGGTACGTTCGTAAACAAATTACTTACATCGAAAGAAACTAGAAAGAAGTCTCTAGGTAAATTTAAAACTGACAATTTATTTACTAGATCAGTAGAATTTTTAACAGAATAATTAGGTTGCAAAGATATTGAAGATTGTAAAATAGTATTAATGAATTTAGACAATGCAACAACTGGAGTGTTATAAAAACTAACCACTGGTCTCATAGGAACATTAGGTTTATGAATCTTTGGCAAACCATATAGTCTAGGTATTTGAGGATTTGACAAAATGAAGGTTTTTTCTTTCATCTTATGTACTAGAAGGAAATCTTTATGTGTAGATAAGGTAGCTTTTAAGTTGGTAACTAATTTATTTAAAGGACTTCTATCTAAAACGTCAAAGTTGTTATTTCTTAAAAATTCTTCCGTTTTTTGAATGTAATCACTATGATGCATGATAATAAGGCAGTTACCTTTATCAGCTTTAGTAACGATAAGGTTATTACTATTCAATTTGGTAGATATTTGTCTAATCAGATGTAGTTGTTTAAAACATTTGATTTTAATGTTATTGACATTATTATTAAATTTGTTAAGATCTTTTAGTAAAGAAAGGAAACAATTACTTTTCAAGTTGGTTTTAGAAATGTAATCTAAAGGTAAACTTTCTATAACTGTGTCTATGTCAACTGAAAATTCTTCAACCATTTTATTGTTAAATGGTACTAAAGTAGAGAATTTTAATCCGTTAGACAAAAAATCAGGTTCTTTATTAGAAAAGGAGCAATTTGATAAGTTGACTGTACGTTTGTGAAATCTAAACCTAAAGGAACCCATCAATCTATCAGTGTTTTGACTATTACTATTAAGATTATTTTTCTTATTTAACAAATTGTGTAATTTATTGTTTAATCTATTGAATTTAGAATGTTTAATGTACTCTAGATTGTCTAAATGATTAGCTATGGAATAGCTAATGATATGAATGAATAACTGAAATGATAATGGCCTGTCAACTAAAGCTGCTGCGGAGAAATTTGGAGTTCCCAGAGCGACAATCCAGTTTCGTCAAAGTGCAAAATTTAGAAACGAAACAGCTTTTGGCCCTAATCCTATCTTAACCATGGAAGAAGAAAAACTTTTGGAGAACTGGATAATAAGTAGCCACAGAAAAGGATTTCCAAGGAGGATTGAAGATGTAAAAGCGTCCGTTAAAGATTTTCTAGACGCTTCTGAGAGGAAAAACCCATTTCCGAACAATTATCCAGGTGAAGGGTGGTATCGCGCATTCCTCAAGAGGCACCCTAACATAACCACTAGGACATCCGAGGCCGTGTCTTCTGCAAGTTCAAAAGTTACAGAATCTGACATACGAAAGTGGAAAATGAGACTAATTTTATGCTGTGTCCCAAAAACAAAAAAGTTTTAGCGCCTAGGGGGGCACGAAATGTGTACGAGGTTGATTCTGCTCAAGCCAAAACTAACTTAACAGTTATGTTTACATTTTCAGCCGCTGGTCTCGTAACTCCGCCTCATTTATACTTATAAAAGGTTACCAGAAACAGTTACCCGGTCCATTCCGGATGAGTGGGGTGTGGGTATATCCGAAAACGGATGGATGAAAGCGGAGCTTTTCTATGAGTACATAGGAAATGTTTTCCATCGCTATATAAAAAAACTGTCTATAAAATTCCCAATTATACTTTTTGTTGATGGCCACGTAACGCATTTAACTTATAAAGTAAGTCAGCTATGCAGCGATTTAAACATAATTTTGGTAGCATTATACCCCAATGCAACTCGAATTCTCCAGCCAGCAGATGTGGCAGCCTTTAAACCTTTAAAGAATAGTTGGAAAAGGGGTGTATTGGATTTTAGAAGAAACAATCCAAATGACTCAATAACAAAGGAAAACTTTGCAGTCATACTCAAGGCGGTAATCGCAGGAAGCATAAAAAAGAGGTGATCCAAAATGGATTCAGAGCATGCGGGTTATTCCCTTGGAACGCATCCGCGATAGATTTTTCGAAATGCCTTGGAAAAAATTCTGTAAATTTTAAAGAAAATGAAGAGAAAGTGGCCGATGAAGACATTATCGATTCTCATGTTCTAACACTAAAAGAATTTAAGGAAATAATAGGGGATGACAAACTTGCGCTAATAAGACAATACTGTGAAACAAAGGACACCAGTAATGAACTTACTTTGCTTTATAAATTATATCAATCGTTCAAGTCATGTGCGGAAGAGAACGAAAAGAAAGTTGACGAATTGAGTAAATGTGAAGACATTCAAATAATATCAGATCAAAAAAATAAAAAATAAGATCTGTATAATGATTCGGGTTTATTTGTGGTAAATGATTCAGCACGTGATAAAAACTTAGACCAAAGTGAAAACAGATTAGGCCAGGAAAATGACAAGGAGCAATTGCATAACGCTTCATTTTTATTTGCGGTCAATGATTCTACATATGGGGAGAACTTATCCCAAAGCGATATCGAGAATATGCCAGTTTTGTTTGAAGGACCAGAAAATATTGTAATTGTGCAGCAAAGCGATAATGAACATGATAATGAAATACGTCCCATGAAGGCAGGGGATGTAACGTCTCTTAATTGTTCTTTGGAAGAATATATAATTTATCCCGTCACACCCGAAAGAAAAAACCAAAGAAAAGTAGAGAAACTGCCATTTGTTTTAACGTCTTCTGTGTGGAAGCGAATGCAAACAAATAAGATAGAAGAGAAAAAAGGTGTAGAGAATGAAAAGGAAAACAAGAAAAATGCCAGACTACAAAAAAAGCAGGAAAAGGAAGCTTTAGCGAAAGAAAAGAAAAGTAAAAAACCTGGAAAAGCAGCATTAAAAAATATAAAAGAAACTCAGTTTAAAATTATTACGGACAAAATTAATATAATCTCAGATGTGAAAGTTGCTTCTGGAAAACCTGGTTATGTTAAGGACCTGTTTAAAGGGGATTTAGAAATAGAGAACCGTGAAAAAACCATCAAATTACAGCCGTTCGGTGCGACTAATAACGCAATTAAAATAGAAAATTTACTTAACGACGAAGTAACAAAAGCAGACAATGATAATAACGATGAAAAACAACCAATTGTGAAGACTAATCAGACTAAATTGATAAATAAATGCGCAACAGGTTTATGTGAATCTGTAAATCCCTTTACCAACACTATCGTAACAAGAAAACTATGTTTCTTCTGTACTGGAAATATTTCCACAGTAAATAATGGAATAAAGTGCGGCAATTGTTTAACGTACATTCCATATAAACTGTATTTTAAAAAGAGAAATTACAACAGCTAATGTTTTGTATTACTGCAATGTATGCCGCAAAAAGTTAATGAATTGTTAATTTTTAAGTTAATTTTTACCAAACATTTTTAAGATTGTGAAGTCTTATTTAAAATAAAGCTTAACAATAATCAAACTATTTTTTCTAATCAATCCTATTCGAAGTAGAGTATATGCCAATGACTGTCTGATAAATGCCAATAACTTGTACGGAGGTGCCAATCACTATCAGATTTGACAATTTAATAAATTAAATTGTTTTGCTAGTTTCACATTAATTTGGTGTAAAATTCTTGGGGGGCCTTCGGTAAAGGATGCTTCAAACTATCAAACAAGAAATTCAGAACTGATTTAAATCGACTCAAAAAAATTTATTATATTATAATAAAAGCCAGCAAACATTCCTTAATGTGCCAATCACTGTCCCGTTTACCCTATTTACTTTCAAATATTGGCTATTTCTTTCTGGCATCAAGTTTAGCTCGAATGTAGCCCTCTCTAGATTCTTCACCACACACTTTTATTGACGCATCAGTAATTATCTTCAAACACCACATACCTCTCCACCGCTTGAGTATGGCAAGGAAAATTGTCAAAGTTTGGAACTTGTTTCTTTATGTCCCACAATTCCTCGTTGGTCAAATTCTGTATTAGAGGAGGACCTGTTACAGTACTATTCATCCAGTCTATGAGGTATATATGTAATCTTCTGCATCGAAATTGATTTAGGGATTTGGGATACAATGAAAACACAATTTTTATACCAGCCTTCCTACATTTTAAAATTCTTCTGACAGCAACATCTCTAATACGTTGACTTGAATCTGTTAATATACAAATTTGAATGATTTCCGGGTGCGCAAATTAAGCATTGTCTTGAATAACTTTATTGATAATTGATGAGACATTATTCAGAAAATATCGCAAAGCCTGCATTAATTTCCATAGATGCCTGGCACCATATTCCAATCTTGGCTGTATTTTTATCTCAAACCTCATACGAGAATATACTTGTATTACAAACTCAGCTAAAATATTTAAGCTTTCACAAGGGTCAGTTGTAGCTACATAAACTTTAAGAATGCGGTTAGCTGTCGTGAACCAACGTGTTTGTGCTAATCTTCCTCGGGCTTCTATGTGTCAACCTTTGAGAAAATATTCTATCTCCAATTATTGCTTTAGTTCAACAAATACTGTTGATCTGAACTTAGATCATTTTCATATGCAAGACGCTGGACAGCTTCTATGGGTTTAAATTTAATAACAGGCATTTTTTCGCAATTGGGAAGAAGGGATCCAATCGGCTCAGAATATGAATACAGACTTTTTGTGTGGTCATTTAGTTTTGCAGAAAATTCATTAGCGTGCAACGGGCATACACTCCACTGTAATGGTTTATTTACTCTCCTTTCTATAATTCGAATCATTCCACATTCCAGCCCGTATTGACATTTGTACCATCACATCCCATAACACTTAGTTTGCTTAGATCTATATTATGGCTTTGTAAGTAGTCTAATATTCCTTCGAGAATATCTATGACACGAGACTGGCTAAGAGCTAAGTACCCAAAATATAAACTACCGGGTCCTTCAATTAAAGCTATATGGTTTTCGGTTTTCATAATTCGTCTCGCGTTTCCGAAGACCATGTAATATTTTCTTTCGTCAAAGTATAGCCCTTCAATTGAATCGTTTGAATTTTTATTCTCGTGCTGGAGTTGCCGTCTGTTTTCCTTAACTTCTCTCCGAATTTGATTTTTGACAATGACCAGCGCTGTATTATCTTTGACAATTTAGTTTAGATCTTCTAAAACGGCATTTAAAAGCTTAAGCATTTTTTCCTGTCTACTGTATTATCTTTCTTTAGCTTAACAATATAATATGACAACAATAGCTTTGTTAATAGCCCCAAACATTTTTTTAACAAAATAAACATTCTTTAAGGGCGGTGGGGCCCGGTTAATTACTTTTTAAACCGGTCCAAATTTGTTATAGGATTATACTTATAAATACTAGTTCCAACTTTTAGCAACTAGCCTTGTACAAGAATTAAAAAAAAATTCAAAAAAAAAATTTTAAGGGCCAGGGGGCCCGGTTAATTATTTTTTTAATCGGCCCAAATTTGGTATACGATTATATAAAAATGCTAGTTCCAACTTTTGGCAACTAGCCGTGTAGAAAAATTAAAAGAAAGTTTATTCGGCCCGGTCTACCCCACAGCCTATTTTACTTCAAATCAGGCCAGATGCTCTACACAATTTTCTTCTTCTTCTTCTTCTTTTTCTTTTATATAGGCAGTACTCACTTTTTAGCCTTTTCTCAATTCTTAGCCTATCCTATATTCCTTTTCCAGCAATCCTTCTTAAGATCTTCATTTCGTTGGTTTCCAGATGTCTTCGTGTTTTGCTTGTATCTGGTCTTGTTTCGGCTGTGTAAGGCATAACTGGCCTAATAACTGACTTATATATTCGGGCCTTTGTTTCCAATCTTAGGTGTTTGTTTTTCCAAATTGTTTCGTTTAGGCATCCGGCCGTTCTACTGGCTTTAATTATTTGGTCTTTTACCTCTTCTTCGATATTGTTGTCGTGTTCATTACACAATTTTCGGGCCCCTAAATATGATTTAATAATAACTAATAATAATAACTTCTTTAAATGAATTAATTTTAAATTTCCTATATTTTGCTTTTTGTTAGAGATATCGGAAAAGTTATGAAAAAAAGTACTTCCAAATCTTATTCTAACCCCGCATACCACATTGCATGACAAAATTCGCACTTTTAATTTTTTCAGTATTTTTTGTATTCAGGACACTAAAATTCGTCTGTCCCGAGATGCATCTTGGGCCAGCCAATTTTAAGGATCCTGACTACAAATAATGAAAAAAGTAAAATGGCGAATTTTGTTATGAAATTTGGTATGTGTGGTTAGAATAATATTTGAAACATCCTTTTCAAATAACTTTTTCCGATATTTCTAACACGAAGCAAAATTTCGAAAATTTACTCTGTTTGTGCAGTCTGCAGTCGCAGTAGGCTGCGTTTAAAATTTAAATTTCAGCTGAGTATCTTAAAACATGTGAACATTTAACCTGTATGCCTGTGCAATACTTCAAATCTGTATTTATTTTGATAGCCATAATATAGGGTGGTTTTCATCTTAAATGCGACACACTGTATACATACATGTATGTCATTTCCTTTTGTAAAAAAATTGGTTGTTGAACCATGAAAGGATAGACCGATTTTGGACAAAAATTTAATGGTTGCTATTATTCCTTGAAGAACATTTCTCTTATGTTCCTTTTCTTCTAAATAACTTTTTTCCATTAATGTTACAATTTGTCCTGATGTACTACGTCTCTTGACTAACGTACCAATTGATGAAATATGTTCAGGAGATCGCTCATGTTGAATAACTGTCCTACTGATATTCTTCCAGTTAATATACCCATCGAAAGTTAGAAAAACAATAATTTTTGTGAAAATTAGTTTATAAACGTAACAATAAACACGACTACATTTTGGAATGACTGTAAGTACATTAATTACTAGCGAATAATTTTCCCATTGGCATTCATTTTATAAAAAACTGCACTTGCAAATGACTGGTTTTATTATTATCCAGTTGTATAACATACTCACTAATTTTATCAATATATTGATTGGTTCGATTATTTATAAGATATTATTGAAATTCCAGATTTAAATGTTTTGGCCAATCCCCTATATTGTTAGGAAAAGAGTTATTTTATTGACATTGTCGTTTTCTATAGGAGATGACGGAGATGTATTTGTGACAGGTGAAGTCGCTTGAAAATCAACAGTGGAGTCATCATTTATCATTTTTCCTGTTCATAAAATGATATAATTTTCAAAATTTATTTTGTTATTGCAATACAAACATTTTTTGGTGATCTTTCCGGGCCCCATTTAAATGCGGGCCCGAGGCAGGTGCCTAGTGGTAAAATAGATCCTGCCGACCCCACTGATTGGGAAAAGTTTAGAGATGGCAGGAGATAATACATGGCTAATGATGTACAATTTACATCAGTCAAATATGTTGTTATTGGGATCAGGTATGTTTTTTATCTAGCAAAGATCAAAGAGATTTTATTTCATCATAAAAAAAACCACGTTCTAATGACAGTAACTTTGACTCACCTCGGATTCTATCACCCACTAACTTCACCTCCAGTTCCTAAGTCAATACGTCCATCTAAGTCCTCATCAACTATTATACAAAAATCTGCCAAACAGAAATCAAAAAATCCAAATCAACTGATCATAACTGTTACAATATTAATCAGGAATCTCTCTCTAGTATTAATAAACTATACGAAGATATCCCAAAATCATTTTTGGCTCCACTCCTTCTCAACAGTTTTTCTTTCGTTTCTCTTATTCCTTCTTCAAATCAATAATATTCAGTGGGGTCCAGTGCAATTGCGATGGATTTTATTCTCGCCTAGACAACTTCCTTGCCATCTTTAACAAACATGAATCTCCCAACAGCCTTATAAAATAAGAAATTTTAGAATTTAAACAAAAAAAAAATCATAATGATTTAATTCTGTTTACCGATTCTTCTAAAACTACCACTGGGGCTGGCTATGCTGGTACCACTAAACATGAAGTTGTAAGATCATCTCCGTTACCCTTAACATTTAGCGTTTACACAGGTGAACTATATACTATTTTGTTAGCATTTAAATTCATCTCCAATCAAAACAAACATATTGTCATTTGTACGGATTCCCTTTCATCTATCCGTTCAATCAATAAAATTTTCACGGACCACCCATTGGTTCAAAACTTTCATGACATCTACCAAAATCTCTCTGCTCAAGATCAAGATGTAACAGTCTCCTCTCATATGACTATCTTCTCATTATTCGAACTACTGGTAGTGAAACAGCAGATCATTTTGCCAAAGAAGCTACCAACCACAATACCGGAATAACCACAATTCAACGAGCTAGCGATCTCAAACTCGTTTTCAAAAAAGTCAGTAAATGATGCCTGGTAAAACTTATGACAACAGAGCAAAACAACTCTTCATAAACTCCAACCGTTTATTGGTAATCTCTCCCCCGACTTTGTAACTAGAAGAGAACCATCGTTTGTTAGAACACGCATAACTCATAATTAACCACACCAAACTTACTCGTGGTTTCTTGATGTCCTCAGGAACTCGTCTAACTTGCCTTCATTGCAATGTTTAATTGACCATGAAACACATCCTCATCGACTTTAAATCATTCACCAACCTATACAAATCATTGGATTTGGAACCTACCGTTAAGGAAATACTAAACAACCCTACAGAGATAAAGAAAACAGAAAACTATAGTGTTTTTACCAATAAGCCAGGTATACCACAAGATTTAATCTAATGGACATTAGCTAAAGTTCAATAATAATTATTTGTTTCCGTTATACATATATGTTTAATTTTATTGTTCCTGTACCAGTGGCCATATTTGTTGAGGTAGGTACCTGCTTTATGTAAATAAATAAATAAATAAATAAATAAATTAACTATCCATGAACTGTAAATACCCTTACTAGTTTTTCAGTTATGTTAATTAATACATACATGATAAAATGTGTGGGATAATATATTCTTTCGAAAATTATGTCATTTGTATACTCTTGTTAAATGTGTGACATATTTGATGTCTCTCTTGGAAACAAGTCCACAATAACTCTACAACTAGTCTAATTTTTCTAATGGCTATTTAATTACCACATAATCATTATTAAAAAATCATTAATGCATCCATAATACTTCATAAGGTTTAAATCATACTTAAATTAGGTCGAAATTATATTAAATTTTTAAGTGGTGAAATCCTGCTTTCTTAAGGATCGATCTAATTTTATTTAATAAGTATTGAAATTTCAACTTTAGGTCAGGTATTAATCTGTCAGTAAAACTTGTTAAACGACCGCAGTAAGCTTTTGCTGCTTTCTTTAACATAATTTCATCAAGTTTTAATTAATTCCGAAAATTAAATTAAATTTATGCTTTAGGCACTATGTGATTGTGGAAATTTGTTTTTCAACAAGTTATATTTGCGGACCTGGTATTTTAGATTGATTAAGGCGACTTTTGTAACCAATAGGGGAGTGCATATAATTTTCACTTCGGAAAAAATCAAACAAGATAGAACTTTTTGTAATTTCATTATTAAATGTTTAGTAAACAACATATCAAAAAGTTCTACTCCAGAAGTGGGTGCTTCATTTTTTATTAAACAAATGAACTACGAGGTTTGATGTTTTTTAAATAACTCCGAAAATATAAATTTTAGAGCAAAACTGACTTGAACATTGAAAAATTCAGAAAATTTTACAAAAAAACCTTACATAAAAATTTTTTGAAAATTAAATATGTATCTTCTATAATTTATTTATAACGCTAAAGTCACCCTTCTCACAAATATTGGCGCACTGTAAACTAGCGTACGTCGAAGTGCACGGTTGAGTTATTTTAATGTAATTCTTTAACTAATGGATCAAATGAAATTTTACAAATTGAACCTAAAAGAAGAATAATTAAGCTATCTTATGTTTATAATAAAAAGAAATTAAATGTATGGGTATAAGTACAGTGGGGGCAGAAACAGCCTTACATGAATTTTGTTTAAAAATGATTTAAAAATGTGTAACTAATACAATTTTTCTTATAAAATCCTCAATTTTGCCCAACTTACCGTTTAAGCATTGTACTAAATGATATTTTATTCAAAAAAATCTCAAAAATTTAATTCAAACGATATGACGTCTTAAAAAATGTAATTTTTGAAATCTTCGTAGTTTTATAGAATTACCACCACTTTAGGACGGTATTACTCAAGTTTTTTTTTTTTTTTTTTTTTTTATTTACAAAATTGCATCAACCACTAAGGGTCATTAGCATGGTACAATAATTACATAAATGGCTAAAATGTTACATTAAATTTTGTGAACGAGTCTTGCATTTCTTAAAAAGCTTATAGTTCTGTCGTTATTTAACCCGTTTAGGCACTCTTTAGATGTAGTCGGTAATCCAACTTGATGTCGCTCTAGGGTGTATAAAGGGCAGTCCACTAGCACATGGTTCACGGTGGTTACACTATCACAACTGTAGCAAATGGGAACTTGTTCGCCACTTAGAAGGTAATCGTGTGTCAACTTCGTGTGACCTATACGCAACCTAGAGATGCATACTTGGTCTCGTCGCTTTTGTGGGAGATTGTATACAGCTACCTCTTCTTTAATGTTCTTCATAGATGTCTCTGAATTGCTCCAGTGAAGTTGCCAATTCTCACTTATTTTGTTTTTAAAATGTTGCTTCAGGTCGCTATGAACGCATTTAGTGACTAATGTTGATTGTGGATTTTCTGTTGCCTCCCTTGCTAACTGATCAGCTTTTTCATTTCCAGTTATACCACAGTGTGACGGAACCCAAAGAAATTTAACAAATCGATCGTTTTCTTGACATCTCATTAGTTCTGACTTTATAAGCAATAAGATGGGATGTTTTGCGTATAACTGTTTCATAGAGCTGAGGGCACTTAAAGAGTCAGTTATTATCAAAGAATTTTTTATGTTTTTATTGTTTACAAATGTTATTGCTTGCAAAATAGCAAGAAGTTCTGCTGAAAATACGGTTGATCTAAGGGACAGTGAGAAGGAGAAGTCTTGGTGTAAAGTTGTAAAAGAAGCCCCTACCCCATTGTCAGATTTAGACGCATCTGTAAAAATGTGGAAGTTCTTAGCAGAGTTTAATTTCTCTGCTGCTTTCTTTTTAATTATACTATGTGGTGTGTCATATTTGTCGTGGATAGTAAGACTTGTATCACAAATAGGCAGCTGTATTCTCCAAGGAGGTTGATGTTTAAGGTTAGTTACATTGTATGTCTCAGGAAAATGTATGTTTAAGCTATTTTGTAATCTCTGTATCCGGATATAAAACGGCGGACTTAATCTTTGTGAGGTGTTAAATGTCGATGTGAATCTGTCGGCAAACGTGTTTTTAAATGTCGGTATATGTGGATTAGCCGACAATTTAGCTGCATATACAAGGCTGAGGAAGTTTCTTCTTAGTTGGAGGGAAGGTTCACCTGATTCACAGTATAAGCTTTCAATCGGGCTAGTATGATGAGCTCCCAGCGCTATTCTTATCGCTGTATTATGTACAGGATCTAGTAATTTAAGTATTGGTGCTTTGGCTGAATTGTAAGCAACTGCGCCATAATCTAGTTTAGAACGAATAAGCGTTCTGTAGACAGTTATGAGTGTTTGGAAATCGGCTCCCCATTGTTTGTGAGATATGCTTTTTAATAAACTTAGGCCATTTTGAGTTGTTTGTCGAAGATGAAAGATATGATCTTTCCAGGTTAACCTATGATCTAATTTCATTCCTAAAAAGGTAGTTGATTCAACATAAGCAATAGGTAACGAGTTTAAGGTGAGATTAGGTGGTAATATGATGTTTTTTGGGTTCTTGCTAAAGAAAATTGCTTTTGTTTTGTTTGGACAAAACTGTAGACCACATCTCTCTGACCAATTTTCTAGTTGATTGATAGAGGCTTGTATATATCTGGTAAGTGTTAAAACATTTTTCCCTCTAGAAAATATGACAAGATCATCAGCATATAAGCGTGCTTTTACTAATGAACTAAAGGATTTAGAGATATCATTAATCGCAATAAGGAACAGTATTACGCTTAGTGTAGAACCTTGTGGGATACCGTTAGTTTGCGTTGTTGGCTCTGAAAAAACATTATCTACACGAACTCTAAACTGACGAAATTTTAGAAAATTTTTTATAAATTTGAGGATGTTACCTTTGATTGACCATCTGGATAAGTTTTTTAATATGTCAGATCTCCAAATTGTATCATACGCATGAGTTATGTCAAAGAAAACTGCTAAACACTCTTGATTGCATCCAAATGCTTCATGAATCTCGGATTCTATATCAACTAGATTATCTAAAGTAGACCTTGATTTCCTAAAACCACTTTGAATAGGGGAAAGAAGTTGTTTATCTTCTAGATACCACAGTAGTCTGTTGCTTACCATTTTCTCCAGAATTTTACATATAGAACATGTCAGCGAGATCGGTCGATAGGACTCAGGGTCTGATTTACTTTTCCCATGCTTAATGACTGGAATAATAATTGACTGGTACCAACTATCTGGAAATACATTTTTTGTCCAGATAAAATTGTAAATTTTTAGTAAGTATTGTTTACCTTCTTCTGGTAATGATTTTAAAAATGTAACTGGGATGTTATCAGGTCCAGGACTGGTATCTTTTATACAGTTTAATGAATATAGTAACTCATCCATTGAGAGTATGGCATTAAGAGGAGAATCTGTATGATCCTCTAAATGTATGTAAGTGTTCTCTAAATTTTGTTTGTGTATTATGGACTTAGTAGAGATACTGTCATTACTGGAGTGTCTTAGATATGTATCAGCTAGTAGAGCAGTTATTTGTTCTTTCGTCGAGCAAGTAAGATTGTTATATTCTAAATAATGGATTGTATTGAAGGATTTTTTACCATTCATTTTATTAATCATTTTCCAAACTTCGGAAATAGGAGTAGATGAATTTAAGGACGAGACATATGTTTTCCACGCTTCTCGCCTACTTTTCTTCAATATATATCTACAGTAGGCTCTCTTTTGCTTATATTCGAGTTGGTTTTGAAGTGTAGGAAATTTTTTAAATTTGTAAAAAGAACTTTTTGACTCTCTGATTGCTACTTTACATTCTTGATTCCACCAAGGAACTGGAGGGTGTTTTTTTGGAAATTTTATAAAACCTACGGATAATTCTGCAGCTGTTGTTATAAGCTGAATAAAACTGGAAACTATATGATTAATACTTGCAAGGTCATCGCTGGGAGGAGTTAGCTCAGATACGGATCGAGATATTAAAGAAGAATATAAAGGCCAGTCGGCATGCTTTAGATTCCATTTATTAGACGGGATAGAAGAGGGAGTTACATTATTATTTGTTATTAATATTGGGAAGTGATCACTTCCATGTAGATAAGGTGTTACTTGCCAAGACAGTCCAGGTTGTAAAACAGGGTCACATAGAGTTAAATCAATCGCTGAACCGCCACCTGTAGAGACATTAAATCTTGTAATACTACCGTCATTAAGTAAGTTGACATTAAGGTTAGTTATAATTTGTTCAATTTTACGCCCTAGACTATCTGATTTACTTGAGCCCCATAGGACATGATGTGCATTGAAGTCGCCTAAAATAATTCGTGGTTGAGGAATTTGATTAAAAAGGTCTGATAATTCGCGAGCTGAAGGATCAGTACCGGGAGGAATGTATATATTGCAGATGTTTATTTTTTGAGGTCCTTTCAGAGATATTGCTATAGCCTCTAATTGTGTATTTAAATCTATTATTTCAGTATTATATTGGTTATGTACATAAATAGCTGTCCCTCCACTAGCCTGGTTTGCATTAAGTCTATTTTTAATATATGGTGTATAGTTTTTTAGTTTATAAAATTTCTGCTGTTTAAAGTGTGTCTCTTGTAGACAAATGATGGACGGTGTGAATTTTGACATTAGTAATTTGAATTCTTCTAGACGGGTGTAAAACCCGTTCAGATTCCATTGAATTATGGAGTTGAATGTTTTTAATTAGTGGGTGTGTCGCTAAAATCTGTAGAAGAATAGTCATCCTGTAGTTTGCTAAGCTTATTCCTCAGTCTTGTACATCGAGATTTCAAGTATCTATGTGATAGCACTGGATAAAGCTTTTTTAAGAGATCTATTAACCCTTCGATATCTTCCGTGTATATTTTAGCAATACTAAGTGGATCTGGAGATCCGTGAGCGTTTTCAAATAAATCTATTAACTCTTCTTGACTTAAACAGCTACTGTTCGACTTATCTTGGAAAAAATTCACTGTACAGGTCGTAAGATCTTCAGCTACGTTATGATGGGTTTGGAGATCTGTTTTTGTTCTTTTGTGTTTTGTAATGGGTTCTTTAAAAGGACTTCCACCCTCTGTTTCAGGAGAAGTTAGATCAGAAGCATTTCTTTTAGGTGTTTGCCCTTCTGTTTGAGTTGCTGCTATAGTTTCATTTGTTTTAACCGGTTCCGTCACCATTGTTTGGGAGTTATCGAAAGATGTAGAGTTTTTTGGTGCGGGTGAAGTGATTGTTGGAGTGGAGGTTTGTGGTGTGAGTGCAGTGAGTGTTTCAGTAGAGTTTTGTGGTGCGAGTGAAGTGATTGTTTCAGTAGAGTTTTGTTGTGTGGTTGAAGTGGTTGTTTCAGTAGGTTGTGAATTACTGATATGTTTAGTAAGTACGGGAGAATTTGCTGTTGGTTGAGTTTTATTTTGTAGTGAACTAATAGATTGATCACATTGTGATTGGGAAATGTTTATTGTATTGTCATCGGTGGATTGGTTATTAGAATTTGGGCATCGAGATGCTAAATGATTAGTTTGTTTACAAATAAAGCACGTTTGTTTTTCTAGTGAGAAATATATTCGGTGGTTCGATTGATCGTGGTTAATTAATATTGAATCGGGAAGATTTTCAAGATTTTTAGGGGCTATATAAGTAAAACGTCGAAAACTAATGATATGCCTAAAACTAGGATTTGATGTTCCGATCCGTAGAAAATCTACTGGTGTTATTTGATAGATTCCTATCTTCTTGAGTTCATTTTCTATGACGTTATGTGGTATGGAAGGAGGTACATTAGAAATTATTAGTTTTTCATTTGGAGTAATTAGCTTTCTAGCTTGAATGCGATGTTGATTTACTATTATTATCCCATTGTCTGTTTTCAAAAATGTTTCAACAATATTTTCTGAAGTGAAGTAGATGCATATACGATCATTAACAATTCGGGATATTGCAAGTATATTTTTGGGGTCAACTGAGTTGGCTACAGCATTCAGGTAATCCTCGATTTTTGAATTTGGAACTGAATTTAATACAACCGCTTGTTTTTTGGAAGGGAATAATATACTGGTAGGTTCATTTAAAACTGTTGAATATAACTTTGGTGAAGTAGTATCATTTTTGGGAATTTCTTGTTGAGGAAAAACATTTGATGATGAAGCTTCGTTCATATTGATCTACGGAACCTGAGTACGGTCCTTACACCAACACGCAATCATTGGTAATAAGTCGATTTAATTAAATAAATTAAATAACTTACAGTAAATGTCCAAGTATCGGTAATTTTTGTCGATAATTTACACTTTTCACTTTTAGTACTCAACGTTTATAAACAAACCGCAAAAACTAGTTGTGATTAAACTAATTAGGTGTTGCTTCGTTGAACGCTCGAAGACGAATCTATTACTCAAGTTTGAACAGATCTATTACAGTTTTATAAGTGCTTTTTTAAAGCTTAGGATGTAATCTTTAAAATCCACTAAGTTATTTTAATTTTACTCTAGAAATGAAATAGACTATTTCTTTTTGAGAAAATTAAGAAAGATAACAAAAATGTAATACAAAAATCGAAAATGTTTATATAAAGTGATCAAAACTTTTTTCTGTAAAACTTACCTAAAATACATTTAATAATAAACTTCAACAATAATCAATTTTCAGCAAAAAACTTTTTTTAGCTCTTATACAGTATGTCTGCGTAACTTGGAACCTATTGATAAATTTTTTATTGCCAGTTTTACGAAAAAAGTTATTCTTTATAACATACTCTGCATCGTATATAATCTAAGATTCAATCATCAAATATCAAAGTTAATGAATTTTATACGAGGTATGTCAAAAAATATGAAATTCACTCAAGAGTAAAGTATCGTTAAATTTCACAATATCGAAAATTGTTATTAAGAAAAGTTGTTTGGAATTAAAAAAATTGTTTTAGTGTTCAATTACATCCTTCTAATCAAACTATTGCGAACAATAAAGGAATTTAACTCATACTAAGAAAAATTCATATTTTTTACATACCTCGTATAAAATTAAAAAAGTTTAATATCTGATGATTGTATCTTTGATTTTAGACCATTGAGAGCATTTTATGAAGAATAAGATTTTTTCTTAAAAGTTACAATAAAATAGTTATCATAATTTTATTGTAATAAAATTATGATGAGTATCCGTAATTTGAGAAAAAATTGAAAAAAAATTTTGATTAGAATAATGTAATTTTATATTTAAACATAGTTTTCAATTTCAAACAACTTTTCATAATAGAATTTTTTGATATTCTGATATATAAAGGTACTCTACTCTGTAACGAAATTCATATTTTTGACATATCTCGTATAAAATTGATAAAATTTGATATCTGATGGTTGAGTTCTAGATTTTTGACTATCCAGAGCATTTTATAAAGAATACCTTTTTTTCGTAAAATTGATAATGAAAAAGTTTTCCATGTGGTTCCTGGCTACGCAGACACAATGTATATCTACCTAAGAGCTTCTGTATAAGAATTTTTAAAATGCAATGCAATATTCGGATTCAGTATAATCAAAAACAAAATGGAAACCTATTTGATCAAAGTAAAATGATGAATTTAACGATATTTTTAAAATTGTTAATACAAAACAATTGTTATTGTTTAAACAATTAATAAACAATTAGCGGCCAAATCCGCGAGTAGAACGTTTTACTTTAACATGTAATAAACTAACAAAAAAAGTTTTAGAAAAATATTTGTTTGAATTTTTCCGAAACAATGCATGTTGTTGTTCTAATTGCACTACCCTATAATAAATTGGCATAAATCATTAATAAATGTAAGGTTATTTATATGAATAATGACAGCTAAGTTTCTAAGGCACATCAAAAAAACATGAAACGTGAAACGTGAAGCATGAAACAAATAAATTGTGAAAAAGGTAACCGCTTCAGGTGATATTACTAATCGGAGAAACAAAAATAAAATTTGTATAGTCGACAATGGAAAGTGATGGCGTGGTCGTTGCTGTCGACGCAGCTCTTTTATTGCTTTTTAAAGAAACGTGGAACATAAAACGTGAAACATGAAACAAATAAATTGTGAAGAAAGAAAGCGTTTCATGTTATAAGTAGTATACACAGTGTAGGAAACAGAGGTTGAACTTGGCAAACTCGACACAAGTCCGGTTTAATTTTTTTTTTGGTATATCAAGGATTTCTTTTAATGACACTAACTTTTTCCTAGAATATTTCGACCCGGAACACCCATTTTCATCCCTTTAAAGGGGGTAGTTTGTGGTGTTTGCGAAACGTAGCCATTCCTGTACGTTTTTGCAAAAAATTCCTTAATAGAAATATGAAGAGGACTATATTTCCTACAATTTATTATGTAATGCGACAGCATATGTCTATCACCCACCGTTTAGCGGGGGTATGCACCAAAGTTGACAAGTTTTTAAAAAAGATGTTTTAAAAAAATATTTTTTCCTAACTGTAATGGATATCTAGAAGAAACCCTGCGGCAATTATTTACAACTAAGTGGCAGATTTTTTGGTATCGGTTTCATTTAAGGGCAATTGCCCATTTTTTAATTGCAGGGTGTTAGATATCAAAAAACCCCTTTTTATACCATCTGAAATGCCGGACTGGGACGTTTCGCCGTCGCCGTTTCGCCGTCGCCATTTCGCCGTCGCCATTTCGCCGTCGCCGTTTCGCCGTCGAGCCACTTCGCCGTCGGCCGTTTCGCCGTCGAGCCAGTTCGCCGTCGGCCGTTTCGCCGTCGCCATCCCGGCATTGGTTAAGTTTACAAGAACGTAAGAACATACTAACTTTTTTTTATAATAAATGTCGCAAGAACGTGATAACATACTAACTTTTTTTATACTAAATGTCAGTGTAAATAAAATGCTGATGTTGCTAGTAAAACCAAGAAATTATAAGTACGAATGCTAACAACGAAATGGCGACGGCGAAATGGCTCCACGGCGAAAGGGCGACGGCGAAATGGCTCGACGGCGAAACGGTGTCGGCGAAATGGCGACGGCGAAACGGCGACGGCGAAATGTCCTAGACCCCTGAAATGCTTATGCTAGCGTAAAAAGCCTTTAGCTATTACCTATGTACAAGTGTTACTTACAAATCTGTATAATACATCCCCATATTTTCCCAGAAACCTCCCAAAAAAAAATGAATAAAGAAAATATGCAAAAATTGATTTTGGGCCACTACTGTGGCTTTAGGGTGCAAAGAAAATAAAATATGTATAGTAGTACATTATTTGACGGTTTTTGCTGTAAATTTTAAAGAACCGTTTGGATTGACATAAAATTTGACATACGCATAGCCAACATGTCAAAGAAAAAAAGTGATATTGTGCCGATGTGTGCTTTTTCACTGGGGGTGAGTTTCACCCCTTCTCGGGGGTGAAAAACATACGTTCAAAATAATTCCGAAATTCAATAAAATGCCTAATTCTAAGCAACTTTTATTCTATACAGTTTTTTTCACCAAGTTAATACTTTTCGAATTATTTGCGAGTGAATAATGTTCATTTTTCAACAACACAAACACGTTTTTAGACAATTTTTCGCATATAATTCAAAAAGTAAGTATTTTATCGAAAAAACCGTTGTTAGCAAAAGTATAGCTTGTAAAAAAGTAAAAAAAAAATGGTTTATACATGAAGTCTCTAGGCTTAGTAGAAGCAGAGTTATAGCTAAACAAAAATAGGTTCATATTCGACAAACTTCAAATAAATATATTTCAACGTGAAATAACCAAAAAATTAAGCACTTTTTGGAAAAAAACTCATTACAACTTTTTTAAAGAGCTTTTTAAAAAGCTTTATGTCCATTTTTATAAAATAATATTCTGGCATCAAATGTGAGCAAGTTACGCTCTAAGTACTGTTGGTCCGTTTTGATTTGGCATAAAAAAAATCGGGAAAATCACCTCCTAATTAACAATTTAAACAGAATTAATCGTTACCGCTTCACATGTTACTTAATTTATGTTGTGACTATATTTATGATCTGTAAGTTTCATCGATTCAACGTGCTTATTAAAAAAAATGGTTTTAAAATAAATTTTTTAAAATTATTAATTTTGAAAAAAATGCTCTTTTTCAAAATAACTTGAAAATTATTAGTAATACCAAAAATCTCAAGAAGTAATAAAATGTACGTTTTGCTTTTCTGAACATTTTGGACTTTTTGTTTTCCTGTTAGACAAAAATCGGTTATGCTATGGCTGTTCAAAGTTTGCATACACTCGGGATTAGTGACTCGTTCAAGCCATTTTAACTACAGCCTTTTCAAGAATAAGCACTTTGAACCTCTGAGACTTACAGATCGTATAAAGAATAAATAAGTAAAGTAACTTGTGAAGCGGTAACGATCCATTTTATTTGATATGCTAATTAGGGGGTGCTTTTCGCGATTCTTTTTACCAAAAAATAAAAGGTACCAACAATACTTTCAGCATAACTCACTTACTTTTAAGGTTTGAAGTTTCTTTAAAAAACAAGAATAAACCTTTTTTTAAACACTTTTAAAAAGCTGAAATGAGTGTTCCCCGAAAAATGTTCCGTTTTTTGGTTATTTCTCGATGAAATATTCGATTTGGAATTTGACGAATAAGAACCTAACTTTCATTAGCTACAACTTTGCTTGTACTTGGTGTACAGACTTAATATATGCACCATTTTTTTCATTTTTTTATAAACTATATTTTAATTAAGAATATTTTTTTCGACAAAGTACTTAATTTTTGAGTTAATTGCGAAATACCGTCTAAAAACGTGGTTATTTTGTTTAAAAATGAACAAATTCACTCGCAAATAACTCGAAAACTATTGACTTGGTAAAAAAACTCTGTGGAACAAAAGTTGCTTAGAATTAGTCAGTTTATCGAATTATATATCGACATATACTTTTTCACCCCCGAGAAGGGGTGAAACTCACCCCCAGGGCAAAAGCACACATCGGCACAATATCACTTTTTTTCTTTGACTTATTAGCTATGTGTATGCCAAATTTCATGTCAATCCTAGCGGTTCTTTAAAATTTAGAGGTTATGCAATATTTTACCGTTAAAGAACGTACTATAGGTCGTAATGTGTAGCAGACAGTGTGTTGTTTTATATGTTATGAGTAGATACGTTTTCAATAAAATAAATAGGTGACGAAAAAAAAAAACAAAAACTGGAGCCCGTCAAAGCATTTTTGAGCTTTACGACACCACTGTGCCGCAACGGTTGCTTATACGAGAAAAATGCATCGGACCTTATTTGTAGAGCAAATAGTAGTCTTTAATTCTGTATAAGTTTTGTTGCAAAAAAATATATAGGTAATGAGAAAATCATAAAAATATGCTCGCCAAAATTATTTTCAAGGATAGTGGTAGTTTTCGCAGGGATGATGCAATAACCATTTATAATCAAGTATATTCAAATGGGAAATAAGCCACAATTTTACCTAAAAATGATTTTATTAACGTTTCGACGCCCAAGTCGGGTGTCGTTGTTTTTGATTTTGACAACTACACCCGACTTGGGCGTCGAAACGTTAATAAAATCATTTTTAGGTAAAATTGTGGCTTATTTCCCATTTGAATATACTTGATTATAAAAATGCCACAAGAAAATAGCTTCAGAACAACAATAACCATTTATATTTATGAAAAACCCTAATGATGGAGTATAGGCTCACATGAGTCAAAAATCGAAAAAAAATGTTTTTCAGCCCTCCGTTTTATTTTTAATTTTTTGGCTACAGCGGTTGTAAAAGGAAATCGCTTTTGATGTCCATGCATGCGTAAAAAGAACGTACACAAAATGATATATGAAGCATTTTAATTAGGGACATGGTGTGTGAAGGATTTCAAGAAAACAACTTTCTTTATTAATTCTCCTTTTTTGGGCGGATCCGGGGAAATAAATAGGAAAACTGCAAAAATTCTTCGTTCTGCCACAGAAACCAACGCAATATTAAATTCTTGATCGGCATTCATTTTACGCACGTAATTAATTATTCAAAACAATGAAAGTGGAACCGAAAAATAGAACACGACCTATTTCATGAAACACATTTCAAGAAGGTAAAAATGTTCTATGGGCATGAATCACACTCGTTTCATAGATGGGCGGATGTCTATTTGTTTAGCAGTGTTTTAATTCCATGAAACGTTTTTCACGTTTCATATTTTATGTTTTACGTTTCATGTTTCTTTGGTTTGGTGTGCAGCCTTAACATCAAAGAAACATGAAACGTAAATTACGTTTCATGGAAATAAACCACTGCTAAACAAATATATTTCCGGCCATTTATGAAACTCTCCGAAAATAAAAATGTGTCATGAGCATGAATCACACTCGTTTCATTGGTAGGCGGACTTTGAGATTTGTTTAGCAGTGTTTTCTTTTCATGAAACATGTTTTTCGTTTCATGTTTCATGTTTTTCGTTTCTTGTTTCTTTGGTGTGCGGCTTGGCTAAGGCAGGCCGCACCTCAAAGAAACATGAAACGTGAAACATTAAACGTGAAACATGAAACAAATAAATTGTAAAAAAAGTAACCGTTTCATATGTGATATGCTAATCGACGAAACATAAATAAAACTTGCATAGTCGGCAATGGATAGTGACGTGGTCGTTGCTGTTGGCGCCGCTCTTTAATTGCTTTTTAATATCAAAGAAACGTGAAACATAAATCGTGAAACATGAAACAAATAAATTGTGAAGAACGAAACCGTTTCATGTTATAGAGTGTAGGAAACAGAGATTGAACTTCGCAAATAAGTCCGGTTTTATTTTTGAAGTTATACTTCTTTAGGCACGAGGGTGAATTTTTACATTGCCTGGCGCATGCGCACAATAAAAAAAATATGCAAAAATTGATTCTGGGAAACCACTGTGGCTGTAAAGTCAAAGAAAGTAAAATATGTATAGGTCATAATATGTAGCACACAGTGTGTTCTTTTATTTGTCATAAGTATTTTATTAATAAAATGAATATATGACGAAAAAAAAACAAAAACTGGAGCTCGCCAAAGCATTTCTGAGGTTTGCAGCGCCACTGTGCCGTAACGGTTGCTTATACGAAAAAAATGCAGAGGACCTTATTTGTAGATCAAATAGTGGTCTTTAATTCTGTATAAGTGTTGTTTCAAAAATACATAGGTAATGAGAAAATCGTAAAAGCATGCTCGTCAAACTTATTTTCAGGGATAGGGGTAGTTTCCGCAGCGATGTTGCAATAACCATAATATATGTGTATTTATAAAAAACCCTACTGATGGAGTAGGATTTTTCCCTACCCCCTTTAAAGGAATGAAAATGGGTGTTCCGGGACAAATCTTTTAAAAAATTTAGTCTCATAATAAGCACCCCTTGATTTACCAGAAAAAAAAATAAAACCGGACTTGTGTCGCGTTTGCAAAGTTTCACCTCTGTTTCCGACACTAATATACCAATTAAAGAAACAAAAATAAAATTTTTATACTAAATAATGGAAAGTGATGATGACGAGGTTGTTGCTATTGTGGCAACTCTTTTATTATTGTCCAAAGATCATAACCATAGTACATACTATTTTTGGTTGCAAACGAATTAAATAATCATCTTATTAAGTTTCAATCATTTTATAGAATGAGTATTTAAACATTTACATTGTTTTATTGTGGGTCCTGGTTTAAAAAAAAAAACGATAATTTCTTGTTATTGTCTATTCGAGAACCACTCCAGGTTATAATTGTACAAATCTTCGTTCTGCTCCACCACAGAAAGCAATGCAATATTAAATTCTTGAGCGGCATTAATTTTCCGCACGTAATTATTTATTCAAAACAATAAAACTGATATCGAAAAATAGAACACGTCCTATTTCATGAAACACGTTTCAAGAAGATAAAAATGATTCATGGGCATGAATCACACTCGTTTCATAGATATGCGTCTATTTGTTTAGCAGTGTTTTATTTCCATGAAACGTGTTTCACGTTTCATGTTTCTTTGGTGTGTGCTTCGGAAAATAAAAAAGTTCCACATGCATGAATCACACTCGTTTCATTGGTATGCGGACTTCTAATTGTTTAGCATTGTTTTATTTTCATGAAACGTGTTTCACGTTTTATGTTTCATGTTTTACGCTTCATGTTTTTTTGATGTGCGGCCTTACGAAGATAAAAATGTTTCACGCCCATGAATCACACTTGTTTCATTGGTATGCGGACTTCTATTTGTTTAGCGCAGTGTTTTATTTTAATGAAACGTGTTTCACGTTTCATGTTTTACGTTTCATGTTTCTTTGGTGTGCGGATTCCCTTACAGTATATAAATTCATCAAAATATTTATATATTTATACATTCGGTTACATAACGTCTTATGACGTTGTCCGACTCCCAAACGCCACTGTATTCTTTAGGGCATTTCGTGCCCTTCTTCCTCTTCTTCTTCTTCTTCTTCTTCAGGTGCCGTGTCCGTATTCAGACGTTGACCCTCATCAAGTTCCTGAAACCTATCTCTATCGGCTGATGCGCGAAATAATTCTTCTACCGTGGAACCGCACCATTGTCTAATATGTATTACGCAACCACGAAAGTTTCTTTGGACCAATAATTTTTAACCGAGTTTTAAGTCTTAAAAATGGCCATTTTTGGGTTTTTCAAATTTTAAATTGCTTATAACTCGAAAACCATCAACTTTAGAGGAAAATTACAAGAGACCTTTTTTGTCCAGAATGGTCTAAAAAACATAAAAAAATATCCCAGACCAAAAACAATAATTTTTGCCATTTGATTAAAAAAATTGTTAAAAAAAATTTGGACCACTTTTCTCGTGGGCGACTTCTTGAACCTTATTCTGGGGTGTATTACAAATGTGATTATGCAAAAAATCTCATGGGAATATTTTTTCCAACGAAGCCGCCGTTTTCGCCTTGTCTAATACAGAGTACCTTAGAACTAAAAGTGATAACAATAATTTTAAGTCAAGGCTATTATTGGTATACTTGCTAACGTATTGTAAATATATTTTTAAAACTATCAGTAAACTTATGCACCGTGAAACAGCTAATATTTTGGACATTATATCTGCAAGTATTAAAGGTTTATTACAAACATAGCTGCACGAATTCACACTGCAAGTTATTTCATCAACAAACTGTAAGCTGCAAACAAGCATGGTCGCACCTTTTTATACAAGTTACACTTTTAAGTATTTCAATTATAACTTTGTTACATTGTTTTCGATAACGTAACTCTGACTGACTATGAGCTTATAAAATGCACAGAGTTGGACGAGGCGGTGGACCGTGTCTAGTCTAGTGTTGGACGCATGACGCACATAAGAATATTGTTGATGATATAAAATAGGGTTTTAAAAATCATGATCTTATATACAAAGTTATGAGGCGAAACAAGAGTGTTCTTTGTATATAAAAAATACAAAAACAACAAAAAACACAAAATTTCTTTGATAAAAAAACGAAATGTTCTTCTTAACAGCAAATAATGTATGTGGTATGATAAAAGATGAGACCTCAGATTCAGAATCTATTTCTATCATTAGCTCATCCTACTCATCTGCAATCTGCATTTCAATGTAGGTACTGATGAGTTATGGGATTTTGCTTTTTACGAGTGGCCAGCTCAGTCATGGATTGGTGTACGTCTAACAATTTTACTACTTTAATCCTACTAAAAATCCTACCTAAAAGCCATAAAAGAAGGCGCCTTCTAGATGGAGACACAAGGATATCCAACGTAATAAAAGAATTAAGCGCAAGGCTAAAAACAATGTAAAACAAAATTGAGGAAAATAGAATCAAGAAAATTAGATGCACCTTGCGGTTGCACAAAACAGTGTAGGCAGAAATTGGTGATTGCCAAAAAATTCTACCAGATACTGAAAATAAAGGACCACTGGAAGATATTAAACATTTGGACGACTTTTTAGATATTGAAAATATTGCCAAATAAATTATTTTATTTTTGCATTTTATGTTCATTTTTTAGAATATAATTTTTTATACAAAAGGGGATAAGCCTCATATTTTTTCAAAAAATGTTCAAAAACTCAAAAACCGTTTAATAAATATTTGTGTTACTTTTATTGTGTATTTGATAACATATTTCCAAACGATTTTGGGCCTTACTTCGGAGAAAAATGTAAAAATTGGATTTCAGGATTTGAAAATAAGTTTATAATGATGTTTTCTCTAAAATATTGTTTATTGGCATGTACCCTTCTGGTCCCAACGTCTTCAATTAGTATCTGAAATGAAATTAACCGTTACCGCATTAGAAGGTGGTTTACGTATGTTTTATTTGTATGATCTGTTAGTTATATCGGTTTAAAGTACTTATTTAAATAAATTGGTTTTAAAGTAAAACATTTTATCTTTAAGTTTGAAAAAAATGCTTTTTCTTCAAAATATGCAACTTAAAAATTATGAGTAATACCAAAAATCGCAAAGAGTAAAAAAGTAGAGTAAAAGATCTCAACATTCCTTTCCGTCAATGCCATACCTTCAGTTCTATTGGTCAAAACAAATATCCCTAAGTAGATAACCAAAGTTACTATGACTATCAGGATAGGGAAATCAATGTGTTAGAGAGAGAAGTACCTTCCCAATGAGTAAGAGTGAGATAGATGCTGACGTCACAAGGAATCTTCCATAATGGAATCTACCATAGTTATTTTCCGCTAGATGGCGCCACCAATCCTCCATTTTTATTCCATTTCAGTATTTTTCCATTTCAGTATTTTTCCATTTCAACGGCACTAAAGCATATCTCCGTTGTTATTGGTCTGATCGTGACGTGTGAGGTATCATCGGAAAGGGGAGGGGGTAACGAATACGTTAACACAAATAACAAAGATGGCGGCATAGCCAAAACGGCACTAAAGCATATCTCCGTTGTTATTGGTCCGATCGTGACATGTGAGGTATCATAGGAAAGGGGAGGGGGTAACGAATACGTTAACACAAAAAACAAAGATGGCGGCATAGCCAAAACGGCACTAAAACATATCTCCGTTGTTATTGGTTCAACGTGTGAGGTATTGGAAAGGAGCGCGTTGGCTCGTGACGTACGAAGGGATCATTGGAAAGCGATATGTTACATATACTATATTTTATCTACGACCATAACACAATATGTTATTTAAACCAATCACGTGCAGAAATCTAAGCTTAACGAGTTGCATACTATATTTTATCTACGACCGCAACATATTCCGCATTTTTATTCCAATTCGCCATTTTTATTCAAATTCACCATTTTTATTCCAATTTTCCTTGACATTACGTCGAAGAAATCTACCATAGTTTACTTATTAGCCGCTAGATGACGCCATTTTTAGACCATTTTTATTAAAATTCACCATTTTTATTCCAATTCGCTATTTTTATTCCAATTTTCCTTGACATTACGTCGAAGAAATCTACCATAGTTTACCTATTAGCCGCTAGATGACGCCATTTTTAGTCCATTTTTATTTAAATTCACCATTTTTATTCCAATTCGCTATTTTTATTCCAATTTGTCTTGATACAGATATTACGCTGAAGGAAACTACCATAATTCGTTCTAAATATGATCTCAAATAAAATCCCATAGATAAAACAAATTGAATTCATCGATATGAAAAAGAACTTCGACTGAGTTGACAAAGACAAAAAAATCTAGAAGGAAGATATTTAATAGAAAAAGATTGCAAATTTTCAAAGCAAAAGTCTTTTAGAGTAATTCCATTGAGAAAATTATATATACACAAGTAAAAAGAGAGGCATAGACAATAAAAGTTGTAGGTATGTAGTACCTAATGACAAAGACAAAAAAAATCTAGAAGGAAGATATTTAATAGAAAAAGATTGCAAATTTTCAAAGCAAAATCTTTTAGAGTAATTCGATTGAGAAAATTATATATACACAAGTAAAAAGAGAGGCATAGACAATAAAAGTTGTAGGTATGTAGTACCTAAACGGCTTAACGTAGAGAAGCATATATTTTATCTACGACCGTAACATAATTTATGTGTAAGCGATGGTGACATCTCATTAGCATTGGTCTGATTGGAGATTGTGGTACGTTAAAGGTGTGGGGAGTATCGAATATGTTATTTAATCCATAAACTAACCGTTACGAGCTGCATACTATATTTTATCTACGGCCATAACATTTGGTGCCACCAATTCGCCATTTTTATTCAAATTCACCATTTTTATTCCATTTCAGTATTTTTAGTTAAATTCGCTATTTTTATTTGAATTTGTCCTGATACAGATATTACGTTGAAGGAATCTACCATAATTCGTTCTAAATATGATCTCAAAATCCCATACATAAAACAAATTGAATTCATCGATATGAAAAAGAACTTCGACTGAGTGCATTATAAATGACAAAGACAAAAAAAATCTAGAAGGAAGATATTTAATAGAAAGAGATTGCAAATTTTCAAAGCAAAAGTCTTTTAGAGTAATTCGATTGAGAAAATTATATATACACAAGTAAAAAGAGAGGCATAGACAATAAAAGTTGTAGGTATGTAGTACCTAAACGGCTTAACGTAGAGAGACATAGACGTAAGGAGAGACATGGACAATAAAGGTTGTAGGCATACCTAAATGGCATAACGTAGAGAGGCATAGACAATAAAAGTTGTAGGTATGTAGTGCCCACCGGTATGGGTACACAAAAAAATTTCCCTAGATCTACTGACAAACTGGGCATTTCGCAATATCTAGCAACAGCGCCTCCCATAAGAGCCTGTGTATTAGAGTTAGATAGAAAATCAATTTTTCCCCAGATGCTGGGGAAATTAAAAAAAAAATTTAAGGTCCATTCTGCTCATTTTTGTCTCGTTTTGTGGTGGAGGTCCGACTTTTACGTCACGATTGGACCAATAAAACAGAAGATATAACTAATGCCCTTTTGGCTGTATCCTGAAAATACGTAACTAATGCCTCTGATAACGTATAAGATATAATAGAAGCAGTATTTTGATATGTCCAATCCATCCCTCTCTGAGAGATATGCGAGGTATCATGTGATTTAACAAATTGAATAATATAGAAAAATTAAACATAACATCATGTCATAAAGACATTAGATACAAATGATTTAACCACCAGACACAGAAAAATCAAATAGAGCAGAATGTTAAAAAGGAGTTCTGTATCTTCGGTCCTCTTGGTGCAATAGGGACATACGAATTCTCAAATGATACGATTTAACCAATAGAGTTCAGTGACAGAAAAATAAAATACATCATGTCAAAAGGGTCTTAGATACGTATTTTCCGTCCAATCGTAACTTACAGTACCTCAACCAATAAAATACAATGGCATAAAAATCAAATACATCAGCATGTCAAAAAGGCTTTAGTATTTTCTTTTCTACTGAGAAACATCCAAATCTTTCGTAAAATATTATACACGGGCGTTCTTTCTATATGTCCAAACTAGTAAACCTCTTATTTTTAACACGCAACTCTCAATATTTACATTATTTCTTCCTAGAAAATATCAGTGTATCAAAATGGAATACAAATATATGCAAACCACCAATTGCTAAATCTATCATTATATCGCTAATACCTAAAATACATATCAGATAAATTCTTTCGCTAAGTCCAAACCACCGATATTTCTCACATTATTTTCAAACCAGATTTAGAGTTCTAGTCAAGCATAAAAATCAAATACATCAGCATGTCAAAAGGGTTTTAGTATTTTCGTTTCTACTAAGAAACATCCAAACTTTTCGTATACTATCGTGTTGTATACTTTTGTACACTATTGGTTTTTATAATTTGTTTAAATTTTTTTAATAAATGTAGCAATAACTTCGAAATTATGGCATTTAGTTGTAGGGAAAATAACATGAAAAATAATCAGTATTTCTTTAGGACTTCAAAACTCAAATAACGACTTCTTGTCCTATTAGAAATACGGAATTGGATTTCCAGAAAAACGTAAAATCTGACAACAATGTAATTGTCACTATAATATAGACCGCCTCAGAAAATTCATACCCATCAAAATCTATAAAAATCTTGCAAGCCGTTTCCGAGATAATTGAGTGTTTCCATACATAAAACTCACTCTGTATGCAAACCAGATTTAGAGTTCTAGTCAGACATAAAAATCAAATACATCAGCATGTCAAAAGGGCTTTAGTATTTTCGTTTTTACTGAGAAACATCCAAATCTTTCGTACTCTATTATACACAGGCGTTCTTTCATTATGTCCAAACTAGTAAACCTCTTATTTTTACCATGCAACTCTCAATATTTACATTATCTCTCCCTAGGTGCAAAATGTCAGTATATGAAGCATAAATATATGCAAGCCACTAATTGCTAAATCTATCATTATATCGATAATACCTACAATACATATCAGATAAATTCTTTCGCTAAGTCCAAACCACCGATATTTCTCATATTATTTTCAAACCAGATTTAGAGTTCTAATCAGTTGGAGAATACAAATTTTTGTTATAAAGTACGTTTTAAATGTGATCTCAAATACAATCCCATGCATAAAACAAATTGAATTCATCGATATGAAAAAGAACTTCGACTTAGTGCAATATAAATGACAAAGACAAAAAATATATTTTTGACAAAGAAACGGAAAAGGCATGGTGACGGCGTCACTTGTCCAAGGTAAACTTTCCGTTTTCCATGCTTTTTATATGGGTATCCTATGCCAAAACTCACAGCTAATATTGGGAAATCGGGAAAGTTCGGGCATACTCGAACTACGCTCTAAGAACAAACGCTGAAACTTTTCGTTTTCCATGCTTTTTATATGGGTATCCTATGCCAAAACTCACAGCTAATATTGGGAAATCGGGAAAGTTCGGGCATACTCGAACTACGCTCTAAGAACAAACGCTGAAAATTTTTTTTTAGTTGATATTTATTTTTATTTCCACACTAATTTTTGGTATTAACTACACAATCTACAAAAATTAAAATTTTTCAAATACTTTTAATATTTAAAGGTACCGTAATTTTTTGGTAATTATTAATGTTTCACATGCTCTAAGAACAAACGTCAAAGATTTTTTTATTTATAATCATAAAGCTCACACTCTAAATAACAGTATTTTGAATAAAATATTATTTGAAAAACATTTTATTTCTTTTTATTGTCAATAGGAATGTCATAACATGTGAATATCATCGTTGTTTTTTAGAGCAAAGTTCCAAAGCCACGTTGGTCGAGCGATTTAAGACTTTGTTACATTGCATTGAAAATAAGTAAGTGTTGGATCATAGGTTCAAATCCCCTGCACTGCAATACTTTAAACCAGTCAACCAACTTGGCTTTTTTATTTTATTCCAAAGAAATAAAACATTTTTTTCTTATTTTTGTATATATCTTACTCAGATCACGTAACTAATTAGATTATTTTATTAAGAATTAAAAAAGAAAAAGAGCTGGTACCCACAATAAAACAGTTAAAATCGAATACATCCGACACATTGTAAGAAAGAGCGAAGATATGAACTGCTGCAACTAATTTTACAGAGAAAAGTAGAAGAAAACCAGGAAGGTGAAGGATTTTCTGGCTAAAAAATCTATATATGTGGTGCAGCACAACAACTACAAATCTTTTCAGTACATTAGTATGCAAAGTATATATTTCTAGGATAATCGTCGACATCCAAAATGGATGAGCACTACAAGAAGAAGTAGATATATTGGGGATCGGGAAAGTTCGGGCATACTCGAACTACGCTCTAAGAACAAACGCTGAAGATTTTTTTTAATTGATATTTATTTTTATTTCCATACTAATTTTTTAGTATTAACTACACAATCTACAAAAATTAAAATTTTTCAAATACTTTTAATATTTAAAGGTACCTACTGAAATTTTTTGGTAATTATTAATGTTTCACATGCTCTAAGAACAAACGTCGAAGATTTTTTTAATTTATAATCATTTTTATTTCCTTACTAATTTTTAGTATTAACTACACAATCTACAAAAAAAATTAAAATTTTTCAAATATTTTTTAATATTCAAAGGTATGTACCATCTTCTTTTTTGTAGTAACTCCATTTTTAAATTCACACTCGAGACATTTTCTTTTTTGTACCATGAGATTTTAACACTTTTTTAAGTCTCCTGTATTACTTTAATCTATTATGTTTTATAATGTTTTAGTATTAGAAGACCAATTTACACTAAGCTACAACGAATGTCTCTTTGGAATTATTGTGTTATCAGATACACATACCTATCATAATCCTATAAAACCAATCCAAATTCTACAAAAAAATCGTAATTACACGAGGTTAGACAACTTCATAAAAATCAAAATAAATTAAAGATGTTACTCAACAGATTAAAAAGACAGTGAATAAAATGGTGAAATAGTAAATTTTTCCAATAAAACTGTGTGAATTAGATTTTTTTTCGGTAAATAGACAAATTCGTTGAAGTTTTTCAGAAATATTGTAAAATAGGCTAAATATACTCAGTTTTTTGGACATTCAGCCAACATTGCTTTAAACTTTTTAAGTAAATAATGTTGTAATTGTATAAATACATCGTCAGAATGAAAGAGATTGGTTGGTATAGTTTTTGAAAACATAGTTATTGCTGCATAATATATCATAGTGATACCTATTTCATAATTTATAAATTAACTGGATGATGGATAATTAGAAACGATCTTAAAAATCTTGAAATAATAAGTATGAACAATATAAATTTTAATTCATGTTTAGACTAAATAAACAAGATTTCATGAGATTTTAAACCTTTTTTAAGTCTCCTGTATTGCTTTACTCTATTATTTTTTTATAATATTTTAGTATTAGAAGACCAATTTATACTAAGCTACAAAGAATGTCTCTTTGAAATTATTGCGTAATCAGATACACATACCTATCATAATTCAATACAACCAGTCCAAATTCTACAAAAAATCGTAATTAGAGGAGGTTAGAAAACTTCTTAAAAATCAAAATAAATTAAAGATGTTACTCAACAGATTAAAAAGACAGTGAATAAAAATGGTAAATAGCAAAGTTTTCCGATAAAACTGCGTGAATTAGATTTTTTTTTTCGCTAAATAGACAAATTCGTTGAAGTTTTTCAGAAATATTGTAAAAGAGGCTAAATATACTCAGTTTCTTGGACATTCAGCCAACATTACTTTAAAATTTTCAAGTGAATAATGTATATAATATGTATTTGTTGTATCGATAGTTTTGCTTGTAAGATGTTTATTTCGTATCTCATGCACTCTGATATTCGTAATTTACTTCTTAGTTCTATTATGTATTGTTTATTTAATTCGATATTTCTTTTTTTGTAAGATTTTAATGATACGGTGAAACAGTAAATTTTTCCAATAAATCTGGGTGAATTAGTTTTCTTTTTTGGTTATATAGTGTAACAACCTAGACACCTTTTTTTCCAGCAGTAATGATATTTTATTTCAATATTTCCATCGTCACTACGATGAGAGTCGTAGGTAATCATTTAATTTTAGAAAATATTTATCCTGAATAAGATTCAAATTTACATGTCTATCAAGTTTGTTTTGTTTAGGCAAGCAGGCACTAATTCGTAAAATTATTTTTCCTTAACTTGATTTAATTCCAAAGCATAAACATTCACTGATATACTATTTACTATTTCAAACTTCGAGTTATGACTTATTGGAGCTTCCAAGTCCTCGGTTTTCAAAACAGTATATGGATATGACGATGTAAGTTCTTTATTTATTTTATTTTAGCTGGATAAAGAGAGCTAATAATCATCTAATAAAAGCAATTTTGATCATCATTTTTGATATTTATGTACCAAATTATGTACAGTTTTTTAGACGTTGTCAACACTGCTTTAAAATATTTCGGCAAATAATGGTGTAATTGTAGAAATACATTTGAAACTAGCCAATATGAAGGAGATTGGTTGGTAGCGTTTTTTGAAAGCATAATATCTTAAGGAGTTACTTATTGCATTTATAAATTAACTCGATGATGGGTAAGTAAAAATTGGGTAATATGTATTGAAAATGTGACAGTATACCTACAACAAAAGACACGATATCTTAAAATTTTTGAAATAATAAATATGAATACTAATATCCTATTTCAAGCTGGACGAGAAGCTAGAAGATAGAACTAGAAATTTTAATTCATGTTTAGACTAAATAGTCAAGATTTTTGAATTTGGTGTGCCTCTTGTATGGCTTTTCCAATGCTTGAATTTTGTATCTTATACATACCGTATTATTTTCTTCCATAGACAAATGTATCACAATATGAAAGTTCTAATCTGATTCTGATTCTAATTCTAATTTTTCCATAAGTGAATTAGAAACCTGTTTAAAATGCAATTAAAATACTGTACTTATAGAATGATTAAGAAAATTTCCGATTGTAGTAATGGCGTTAGTGCAAATAAAGAATTATATCGACACACACCTTAAGTTTCCAGATGGTTGGTAAGAATATATTTAGTTCGAATTATTTTAAAACCGTCCAAAGATCCTTCGAAACCTAGTTCGAATTATTTTAAAACCGTTCAAAGATCCTTCGAAACCAGAATCATACCAGGGTAAATTCTTAGAGTCATGCGTACTAAAAACATTCGAAAGAATGATTAAGTCATAATTAATAATGACATTATTTTCTACCTACGTATCGTGTATTTTTCGTGTTTTTTTTTTGTATCTTTCGTAAAACAATAAGGAGCGCAAGAAAATTTATTATTTATTATTTTTATTGTGAATAAGCCACATTTTTACTTTAAAATTAGTTTATTTTGACCTATCGATTTCCCTTTCGGAGATCATTCTCATAGTACAAATGTATTTGATTTTTTTTGATTGGATCAATAGAAGTTCGATTTTTTGCTTATTATTAACTTGTGTATACCCATAATAAGTAATTTTCTCAATCGGATTACTCTAATTATACTAAAAGACTTTTGCTTTAAAAATTTGTGACCTATTTCTATTAGATATCTTCCTTTTAGATATATTTTTTGTCTTTGTCATTTATATTGCACTAAGTCGAAGTTCTTTTTCATATCGATGAATTCAATTTGTTTTATGCATGGGATTGTATTTGAGATCACATTTAAAACGTACTTTATAACAAAAATTTGTATTCTCCAACTGATTAGAACTCTAAATCTGGTTTGAAAATAATATGAGAAATATCGGTGGTTTGGACTTAGCGAAAGAATTTATCTGATATGTATTGTAGGTATTATCGATATAATGATAGATTTAGCAATTAGTGGCTTGCATATATTTATGCTTCATATACTGACATTTTGCACCTAGGGAGAGATAATGTAAATATTGAGAGTTGCATGGTAAAAATAAGAGGTTTACTAGTTTGGACATAATGAAAGAACGCCTGTGTATAATAGAGTACGAAAGATTTGGATGTTTCTCAGTAAAAACGAAAATACTAAAGCCCTTTTGACATGCTGATGTATTTGATTTTTATGTCTGACTAGAACTCTAAATCTGGTTTGCATACAGAGTGAGTTTTATGTATGGAAACACTCAATTATCTCGGAAACGGCTTGCAAGATTTTTATAGATTTTGATGGGTATGAATTTTCTGAGGCGGTCTATATTATAGTGACAATTACATTGTTGTCAGATTTTACGTTTTTCTGGAAATCCAATTCCGTATTTCTAATAGGACAAGAAGTCGTTATTTGAGTTTTGAAGTCCTAAAGAAATACTGATTATTTTTCATGTTATTTTCCCTACAACTAAATGCCATAATTTCGAAGTTATTGCTACATTTATTAAAAAAATTTAAACAAATTATAAAAACCAATAGTGTACAAAAGTATACAACACGATAGTATACGAAAAGTTTGGATGTTTCTTAGTAGAAACGAAAATACTAAAACCCTTTTGACATGCTGATGTATTTGATTTTTATGCTTGACTAGAACTCTAAATCTGGTTTGAAAATAATGTGAGAAATATCGGTGGTTTGGACTTAGCGAAAGAATTTATCTGATATGTATTTTAGGTATTAGCGATATAATGATAGATTTAGCAATTGGTGGTTTGCATATATTTGTATTCCATTTTGATACACTGATATTTTCTAGGAAGAAATAATGTAAATATTGAGAGTTGCGTGTTAAAAATAAGAGGTTTACTAGTTTGGACATATAGAAAGAACGCCCGTGTATAATATTTTACGAAAGATTTGGATGTTTCTCAGTAGAAAAGAAAATACTAAAGCCTTTTTGACATGCTGATGTATTTGATTTTTATGCCATTGTATTTTATTGGTTGAGGTACTGTAAGTTACGATTGGACGGAAAATACGTATCTAAGACCCTTTTGACATGATGTATTTTATTTTTCTGTCACTGAACTCTATTGGTTAAATCGTATCATTTGAGAATTCGTATGTCCCTATTGCACCAAGAGGACCGAAGATACAGAACTCCTTTTTAACATTCTGCTCTATTTGATTTTTCTGTGTCTGGTGGTTAAATCATTTGTATCTAATGTCTTTATGACATGATGTTATGTTTAATTTTTCTATATTATTCAATTTGTTAAATCACATGATACCTCGCATATCTCTCAGAGAGGGATGGATTGGACATATCAAAATACTGCTTCTATTATATCTTATACGTTATCAGAGGCATTAGTTACGTATTTTCAGGATACAGCCAAAAGGGCATTAGTTATATCTTCTGTTTTATTGGTCCAATCGTGACGTAAAAGTCGGACCTCCACCACAAAACGAGACAAAAATGAGCAGAATGGACCTTAAATTTTTTTTTTAATTTCCCCAGCATCTGGGGAAAAATTGATTTTCTATCTAACTCTAATACACAGGCTCTTATGGGAGGCGCTGTTGCTAGATATTGCGAAATGCCCAGTTTGTCAGTAGATCTAGGGAAATTTTTTTGTGTACCCATACCGGTGGGCACTACATACCTACAACTTTTATTGTCTATGCCTCTCTACGTTATGCCATTTAGGTATGCCTACAACCTTTATTGTCCATGTCTCTCCTTACGTCTATGTCTCTCTACGTTAAGCCGTTTAGGTACTACATACCTACAACTTTTATTGTCTATGCCTCTCTTTTTACTTGTGTATATATAATTTTCTCAATCGAATTACTCTAAAAGACTTTTGCTTTGAAAATTTGCAATCTCTTTCTATTAAATATCTTCCTTCTAGATTTTTTTTGTCTTTGTCATTTATAATGCACTCAGTCGAAGTTCTTTTTCATATCGATGAATTCAATTTGTTTTATGTATGGGATTTTGAGATCATATTTAGAACGAATTATGGTAGATTCCTTCAACGTAATATCTGTATCAGGACAAATTCAAATAAAAATAGCGAATTTAACTAAAAATACTGAAATGGAATAAAAATGGTGAATTTGAATAAAAATGGCGAATTGGTGGCACCAAATGTTATGGCCGTAGATAAAATATAGTATGCAGCTCGTAACGGTTAGTTTATGGATTAAATAACATATTCGATACTCCCCACACCTTTAACGTACCACAATCTCCAATCAGACCAATGCTAATGAGATGTCACCATCGCTTACACATAAATTATGTTACGGTCGTAGATAAAATATATGCTTCTCTACGTTAAGCCGTTTAGGTACTACATACCTACAACTTTTATTGTCTATGCCTCTCTTTTTACTTGTGTATATATAATTTTCTCAATCGAATTACTCTAAAAGATTTTGCTTTGAAAATTTGCAATCTTTTTCTATTAAATATCTTCCTTCTAGATTTTTTTTGTCTTTGTCATTAGGTACTACATACCTACAACTTTTATTGTCTATGCCTCTCTTTTTACTTGTGTATATATAATTTTCTCAATGGAATTACTCTAAAAGACTTTTGCTTTGAAAATTTGCAATCTTTTTCTATTAAATATCTTCCTTCTAGATTTTTTTGTCTTTGTCAACTCAGTCGAAGTTCTTTTTCATATCGATGAATTCAATTTGTTTTATCTATGGGATTTTATTTGAGATCATATTTAGAACGAATTATGGTAGTTTCCTTCAGCGTAATATCTGTATCAAGACAAATTGGAATAAAAATAGCGAATTGGAATAAAAATGGTGAATTTAAATAAAAATGGACTAAAAATGGCGTCATCTAGCGGCTAATAGGTAAACTATGGTAGATTTCTTCGACGTAATGTCAAGGAAAATTGGAATAAAAATAGCGAATTGGAATAAAAATGGTGAATTTTAATAAAAATGGTCTAAAAATGGCGTCATCTAGCGGCTAATAAGTAAACTATGGTAGATTTCTTCGACGTAATGTCAAGGAAAATTGGAATAAAAATGGTGAATTTGAATAAAAATGGCGAATTGGAATAAAAATGCGGAATATGTTGCGGTCGTAGATAAAATATAGTATGCAACTCGTTAAGCTTAGATTTCTGCACGTGATTGGTTTAAATAACATATTGTGTTATGGTCGTAGATAAAATATAGTATATGTAACATATCGCTTTCCAATGATCCCTTCGTACGTCACGAGCCAACGCGCTCCTTTCCAATACCTCACACGTTGAACCAATAACAACGGAGATATGTTTTAGTGCCGTTTTGGCTATGCCGCCATCTTTGTTTTTTGTGTTAACGTATTCGTTACCCCCTCCCCTTTCCTATGATACCTCACATGTCACGATCGGACCAATAACAACGGAGATATGCTTTAGTGCCGTTTTGGCTATGCCGCCATCTTTGTTATTTGTGTTAACGTATTCGTTACCCCCTCCCCTTTCCGATGATACCTCACACGTCACGATCAGACCAATAACAACGGAGATATGCTTTAGTGCCGTTGAAATGGAAAAATACTGAAATGGAAAAATACTGAAATGGAATAAAAATGGAGGATTGGTGGCGCCATCTAGCGGAAAATAACTATGGTAGATTCCATTATGGAAGATTCCTTGTGACGTCAGCATCTATCTCACTCTTACTCATTGGGAAGGTACTTTTCTCTCTAACACATTGATTTCCCTATCCTGATAGTCATAGTAACTTTGGTTATCTACTTCCCTATTTCGTCTCCAAATTTCCAGTCGTCAGTACTTTTAAAATTTTCTAGGAAATCGAAAATCCCGAACTTTTTCAAATATTTCTGGTATGGTATGTTAAACAGTAAATGGTTAATCAATTAGTTACCACTATAAACAGCCCGGATTAACCGATAATAGTATAAAAGGCCCGGTTTCAGGTAAAATTTATTTTAGGCTTTATTATGGGAGTACCGTCTAGTCAGTGTTAATTGCAAAAGACCAACTCTGTCTACCTCGGTGGCTTATCGCTCCGGGTGGGTCTTAACAATGGGCAGGTCAGATAAATTTAATAATATTTACGACCGCACTAATTGAACTCAAACCATTTACTGTTGAACAAACCATAACTCCGATAACAAAAACGTCTTTCGTATACTCGCATTCACCCGCGAATTGTTCCTAGAAGCACTTTCTATCAAATTTAGCTGCACTGATACAATTATAAACATTTGTCCGAAAATCATAGAATTATTTTACCCTTGTTAAAAGAGAAACTTAAAATACTGGGTAATTCCAATCGGTGCCTATTTTATATGTTGAATGAAAAAATTAAATAATTTAAAAACGAACTATTTTAACGTAATACAAATTAAAAAAAATTATGGATACAAATTATTATACAATTAGATAATTACATTTTTGAAGTGAAAACTTCTTTAGGGACGTTGTGCGATTTTTGGATAGGGGAAAAAGCATTGAATTCGCGACCGTCATTGCGACCGTCATCGCGACCGTCATCGCTTATGCTATATATTATTTGTATGTATATATAAATTGTATAGAAGTATTTAAATTTGTAATAAATGTAAAACCTATGTTGGTATGGGGAAAAAAAGATTTATTTCGCGACCGTCATAGCGACCGTCATCTCTTCGACGAAATAAATTTTGTACGTATCTACAGTATGTCCCTGTAAGTTGTATCCATATGGAAAACTTTTTTATTATTAATTTTACGAAAAAAAGTTATTCTTTATAAAAAGCTCTGCATGGTCCAAAACCTAAGATTTAATCATCAAATATAAAATTTTTTGAATATTATACGAGGTATGTCAAAAAGTTTGAATTTCACTCAAGAATAAAGTAGCTTTATTTTTCGTAATATTGGAAATTGCTATTATGAAAAGTTGTTTGGAATTAAAAACTATATTCTAATATGCAATTACATCTTTCTAATTGAAAAAAATTATTTGAGAAATTATGGGTAACTATCATTTTTTTTTTCAGTTATTTCAATTGCGATAACTCTTTTATTATTAATTTTACGAAAAAAAGTGATTCTTAATAAAAAGTTTTGGATGGTCTAAAATTTAAAATTCAACCATCTTATATCAAATTTTATCAATTTTATACGAGGTATGTCAAAAAAGATTAATTTAGATCAAAAGTAAAATACCTTTGTAGTTCAGAATATTTCAATTAGAAGGATGTAATTACATACTGAAACACAGTTTTTAATTCTAAATAACTTTTCATAATAACAATTTTCGATATTGTGAAAATTAAACGTATTTTACTCATGAGCGAAATTCATATTTTTTGACATACCTCGTATAAAATTGATAGAATTTGACAAAAGATGGTTGTATTTTAGATTTTAAACCATGCAGAACTTTTTATTAAGAATCACTTTTTTTCGTAAAATAATAATAAAAGAGTTATCTGAATTAAAATAACTGAAAATAATGTTAGTTATCCATAATTAAAAAAAAAAAATCAATTAGAATGATGTAATTGCATACTAGAATACAGTTTTTAATACCAAACAACTTTTCATAATAGCAATTTTCAATATTGTGAAAAATAAAGCTACTTTACTCTTGAGTGAAATTCAAACTTTTTGACATACCTCGTATAATATTCAAAAAATTTGATACTCGATGGTTAAATCTTAGGTTTTGGACCATGCAGAGCTTTTTATAAAGAATAACTTTTTTTCGTAAAATTAATAATAAAAAAGTTTTCCATTTGGATACAACTTACAGGGACATACTGTATATTATTTGTATCTATACATAAATTGTATAGAAGTATTTAAATTTATAATAAATGTAAAACCTATATTTCGATAGTGAAAAAGGATTTATTTCGCGACCGTCATCTCTTCGGCGAAATAAATTTTGTACGTATATGTATTGAAGTGAAAACTTCTTTAGGGACGTTGTGCACTTTTTGAATGAGAAAAAGTATTAAATTGGCGACCGTCATTGCGACCGTCATCGCTTCGAAGAAATAAATTTTTGAAGTGAAAACTTTTTGAGGGTCGTTGTGCATTTTTTGGATGGGGAAAAAGTATTAAATTAGCGACCGTCATCGTTTCAACGAAATAAATTTTTGAAGTGAAAATTTCTTTAGGGACGTTGTGCACTTTTTAGATAGGGAAAAAGTGTTGAATTAGCGAACGTCATCGCTTCGGCAAAATAAATTTTTATAGTGAAAACTTCTTTTGGGGACGTTGTGCACTTTTTAAATGGGGAAGAAGTATTGAATTAGCGACCGTCATCGCTTCGGCAAAATAAATTTTAGAAGTGAAAACTTCTTTAGGGTCGTTTTGCACTTTTTGGATGGTGAAAAATTATTAAATAAGCGACCGTCATCGCTTCGACGAAATTAACATTTGAAGTAAAAACTTCTTTAGGGACGTTGTGACTGTGCTCTTTTTGGATGGAAAAAAGTATTAATTATCGACAGTCATCGCGACCCCCATCGCTTTGATGAAATAAATTTGTGAAGTAAAAACTTCTTGAGGGACGTTGTGCACTTTTTGGATGGGGGAAAAGTATTAAATTATGGACCGTCATCGCTTCGACGAAATAAATATTTGAAGTGAAACTTATTTAGGGACGTTGCGCACTTTTTCGATGGAAAATAGACATTAAATTAGCGACCGTCATCGCTTCGATGCAATCAATTTTTGAAGTGGAAACTTCTTGAGGGACGTTGTGCACTTTTTGGATGGGGAAAAATATAAATTAGCGACCTTGACCGCTTCGACGAAATAAATTTTTGAAGTTAAAACTTCTTTAGGACGTTGTGCACTTTTTGGATGGAGAAAATTATTAAATTAGCGACCGTCATCGCTTGGACGAAATAGATTTTTGAAGTGAAAACTTCTTCAGGAACGTTGTGCACTTTTTGGATGGGGGAAAAGTATTGAATTAGGGATCGTCATCGCTTCCACGAAATACATATTTAAAGTGAAACTTATTTATGGACGTTGTGTACTTTTTCGACGTAAAAAATTATTAAATTAGCGACCGTCATCGCTTCGATGAAATCAGTTTTTGAAGTGGAAACTTCTTGAGGGACTTTGTGCACTTTTTGGATGGGGAAAATATTATATTAGCGAACCTTCATCGTTTCGACGAAATAAATTTTTGAAGTAAAAACTTCTTGAGGGACGTTGTGCACTTTTTAGATAAGGAAAAATTATTAAATTAGCGACCGTCATCGCTTCGACGAAATAAATTTTTTAAGTGAAAACTTTTATAGGGACGTTATGCACTATTTGTATGGAGGAAAAGTATTGAATTAGGGCCGTAATCGCTTCGACGAAATAAATATTTGAAGTGAAACTTATTTAGAGACGTTGTGCACTTTTTCGATGTAAAAAAGTATTAAATTAGCGACCATCACCGCTATGACGAAATAAATATTTGAAGTGAATACTTCTTGAGGGACGTTATGCACTTTTTGGATGGGGAAAATGTAGTAAATTAGCGACCGGTATCGCTTCGACGAAATAAATTTTTGAATTGAAAATTTCTTTAGGGACGTTGTGCACTTCTTGGATGGGGAAAAAGTATTGAATTTGCGACCGTCATCACTTCGCTGAAATAAATTTTGTTGATATATAAATTATGTGTATGTATACATAAATAGCATAGGGCATACGCATCGCGTATATCGTATATGATATAGGTATAGCACTTCTTTTAGAATGGTTTAAAAGCACTGAGCTCGTAATTTATATACTATAAGAAGTTTTCACTTCTCTCGGCACTCCCACGAGTGCCTTTATTTTTTTTTTCTTCTTTCTCTCTGCCTTTATTTATTTACGACAGTATATATATAAAAGTAAATTTAATTTTTGTTATTTATTTCAATAATATGTTTTTATCTATATTAAACTTCCGTTTTACTAAGTTTGGTCTTTAATGACCTACCTGTCACTATACCCGAGTTATTCCAAAATTCAGTAAGACCTGACCTGGTGTTGAAAAAACAACGAAACATAAAGCAGATTTATGTTTCCTCTTTTATTGAAAACATCATGTTAACGCTTGGTGTGCACTGAAATTTTAGTTAAAATTAATTAGTGTAATTACTTGTTTACGTCGTTTTGGGCAAGTTGTGTACATAAATGTATACACCAATGATGTTTGATTTGAACTGAAAACTACATGAAAATAACAACTTTTGTTGTTATTTTAAATTCTCGTTTAATATTCTAGTGTAAAATAAAAGCTAATTTTACTAATAGGATCACTAATAAATATTTAGTAATACAATAATAAAAAAAACGTCTTCGTCGCAACTTTTGGCGTACACTGTCGGTACCTAAATTAAACGATTAGCAGAAACCTAAACAGTTTAAAGCAGGGCTTTATAAACTTATTTGTACTGTGACGCCCTTGGGACTTTGCTATTTTTTGCGAGGCCCCTCAACCCAACCCCCAATAATACTTACCAATTTTAGTACTAGCCTAGTAACAGGTTATTTATAATTTTTATAGAAATTAACAAAGAAATCAAAACATAGACACAAAAATAAAAAGGGATATTTATTTATGTAACTGGCTGGTTAATGTGATGAATGTGCTTGCTTCTTGAGCATAGCTTAAGAAACCGGGGCTCCAATTTGGAAATTGTCACTCTAATTTCTTTTTCTAGTACATTCTTTCACGGTTTTTGCTCTAAATTTTAAAGAACCGCTTGGATTGACATGAAATTTGGCATACGTATAGCTTACATGTCAAAGAAAAAAAGTGATATTGTATCGATGTGTGCTTTTGCCCTGAGGGTGACTTTCACCCCCCTTTGAAGATGAAAAAATATATGTCCAAAATAAGTCCGGAAATGGGTAAACTGACTAATTTTAAGTAACTTTTGTTCTATAGAGCTTTTTCGCCAAGTCAACATTTTTCGAGTTATTTGCGAGTGAATATGTTCATTTTTCAACAAAATAACCACATTTTTAGAAGGTTTTTCGCAAATAATTCAAAAAGTAAGTAATTTTTTCGAAAAAAACGTTCTTAGCAAAAATATAGCCTATAAAAAAGTAAAAAAAAAAATGGTGTACGCGCTAAGTCTCTGAATCTCGTAGGACCAGAGTTATAACCAATGAAAAATAGGTTCATATTCACCAAATTTCAAATAGAATATTTCGACGTGAAATATCCAAAAGCACTTTTTGGGGAAAACTCCTTTTAACTTTTTAAAGGGTTTAAAAAAAGCTTTATTTCTGTTTTTACAAAAAGTTTCTAGTATTAAATTTAAGCAAGTCACGCTCAAAATAAAGTTGGTCCCTTTTGTTTTGGCAAAAAAAAATCGGGAATACCACCCCCTAATTAGCAACTTAAATGAAATTAATCGTTACCGCTCAACAAATTATTTTACTTATGTTGTGTTTATATGATCTGTAGGTTTCATTGATTCAAAGTGCTTATTTTTAAAAAAATTTGGTTTCAAAGTAAAATTTTTAAAAATTTTAATTTTGAAAAATATGCTTTTTTCAAAATAACTTAAAAATTGTTAGAGATACCAAAATCTCGAAAAACAAAAAAAGTCAGCATTGCTTCTCTGAATATCATGTATTTTTTTGTTTTTCTGTTAGACAAAAATTGATTAAAATTTGTTGTTTCTAAATTTGCATACATTCGTGATTAGTGACTCGTTCAACCCCTTTTAACCACAGCCTTTTCAATAATAAGGACTTTGAACCGACGAAACTTACAGATCATATAGACAATACATATACGAGTCAAGAAACTTGTGAAGTCGTAACGATTAAGTTCATTTAAGATACTAATTAGGGGGTGATTTTCTCGATTTTTTTTACCAAAACAAATAGGGACTAACTTTATTTTGAGCGTAACTTGTTTATTTTTGAAGCTAGAAATTTTTTTTATAAAACAAAAATGAAGCTTTTTTTTAAACACTTTAAATAAGTTGTAATGAGTTTTCCCCGAAATCTGCTTCATTTTTGGTTATTTCACGTTAAAGTGTTCCGTTTGGAATTTGACGAATATGAACCTATATTTCATTAGCTATCACTCTGCTTCGACTAGGTATAGAGACGTGATATATACTCCATTTTTTAAAATTTTTTGCAGGCTATCTTTTTGCTAAGAATGTTCTTTCGACAAAATACTTACTATTTGATTTATTTGCGAAAGACCGTCTAAAAGCGTGGTTATTTTGTTGAAAAAATGAACATATTCACTGACAAATAACTCAAAAAGTATTGACTTAGTGAAAAAACTCTATAGAACAAAAGTTACTTAAAATTGGCCAGTTTATCCATTTCCTGAATTTCGTTGGACGAATATTTTTTCACCCCCAAGAGGGGGTGAAAACCACCCCCAGGGCAAAAGCACATATCGGCACAATATCACTTTTTTTCTTTGACATGTTAGCTATGTGTGTGCCAAATTTCATGTCAATCTAAGCGGTTCTTTAAAATTTAGAGGTTATGCGATATTTTACCGTTAAAGAAAGGACTATTCTAAGTTTATGTTTGACCTGTCTCTGTTTGCCCGAAAATACGAACAATTCTTAGTAGTCATTTGTTAATTTGTTAACAAAGTCCTGCAGGTAGTCTGTAAGGGTTTTCGTCATTTTCCAGGTTTCACATCCGTAGAGTAGAAGAGACATTACATTTGACTGGAATATTCGGATCCTTGTCTTTATAGTGTACTGGCAAAACCTCCAAATAGGGTTGAGCATGCTGAATTCTTGTTATGAGCTTTTCGTATCCTTATACGAATATCGTGTTCTGTATCTTTCCTTTCTGTTATGACACTTCCAAGATACGTAAAATTTTCAATCTGCATGTTGTGAATAGTAAATATTATGTTGTTTCTTTCATTTATTGTCATGTATTTGGTTTTATTAATATTGTTTTTTAAGTCTGCTTTATTGGCTTCAGTGGCAAGTGTTTGCAGTTGATCAGCCAGATCTTGTAGTATTCAAGATCGGTTAGGCGTGTGGTTAACGTCCATTGTATACCTCTTTTGTCGGAGTCTATGTAGTTTGGAGAGAACATTGTGTCTAAAGCTATGTTAAAAAGCAACGAAGAAAGACACGGATCTCTGTCTGACTCCAGCAAGCATGTTAAATTCGTCCTTGTTGATCCCATTGTGTGTCACGCTGCATTTCGCTTCAGCGTACAGTGACTTTGTGATACAGTGTATAGCAGGGGTGGGCAAAAGCCGGCCCGCGGGCCGGATCCGGCCCTTTTCCTTACTTTATCCGGCCCGTTGAGAAATCCCGCAAGCAATTTTTTTAAGAGCGTACGCGCAAAATTTCGGGCAAATGCTTTCTAAATGCATTTATTTTTTCGAATCCTTTGAAAACTAATAAGTATTTATGAAAAATTTAAACGCAGAATGAAATATTACATTATTACAGAGGGCCGAAAAGTCCCTGAAAACTTCTATAATGTTTATTTTAATGAGTCACAGGGGTAAAAAAAGAGAAAATTTAGTGCGATTTTTAATTTGACATATCTCATTCAAAAGAAACTTTTTGTTTATTCTAAGGGAATTTCGGCACTCGATAATAATGTAATCTTTTATTCTGCGTTTAAGTTTTTAAAAAATATTTATTATTTTTCTCAGGATTAGAAAAAATGAATGTATTTAAAAATCATTGGTCCGAAATATTGCGCCTACGCTCGTGATCTCTTTTATGCGATTTTGTTGAAATCAACAGTAGGTATTAGTGTTCGTAGTGTTCATATAAATAATGAATCTGTATCTTCTGCTGTTCTTAAAATTGTCTGTGTTTTGCCCCGTCCAGGCGCGAATATTTTTGGGCCACGGCATTCGTCGTCTACAAGGACCCCTTTTCCTTCGATTTTACCCTTCATAATCAACTGCTGCAACAACAACGTACTTGCTGTCTTTCTCCTTTTATTGAAGGTCAAAAGTTCTCTAGTCCTTCCCCATTATGTGTAACACCATTTCGTTCATAGTATGATCGGTCCATGGTATTTTCAAAATTCTCCTAAAAAGCCACATCTCAAAAGTTTCCAGATTTTTCATTAAGTCAGCATTAACAATCCAATGTTTTGCTGAATATGGGGAAGGAATTCGAAGTCACAAAAACCATACAAGCTAGAAAAGTGGAATATCTAGGCCACATAATGAGAGGGGAAAAGTACTCCCCGCTAAAGCTCATAATCCAAAGAAAAATCTTGGGAAAGAGAAACGTAGGACGTAGGAGGATTTCCTGGTTGCGAAATTTAAGAGAGTGGTACGGGTGCAGTTCAATACAATTGTTCAGAGCTGCAGCCGACAAAGTTAAGATTGCTGTGATGGTAGCCAACCTTTGATAGAAGATGGTACTGCAAGAAGAAGAAGAACAATCCAATAAAGAAGAATATAGTGGACATAAAATTTTTATTATTATCCCGGTTTTTCATGGCGTTCTCCACCTTCCGGTTTCCAGCTTCGTCGGTTGTTGCATTCGCCAGGGTGAAGGTTCCTAACCGACATTGCCTCCTGAATGCCGCCTAGTCAGGATTGTTTCGGCCTTCCTCTCTTCCTTCTTTTCCTTGGCGTCCATTTTAAAATTTGTTTTGGCAGCCTGTCATCGTTCATTGTTTCTACATGACCATACAAAATCAGTTGTCTCCTTTAAATTTCGTCTATGATGGTTGACTTGACATAACATTTTACCATCCGATATCAGATTTGCAGATTGAATCTTTGGTTACTCAGAAATTTCTTCATCTTTAAAAAGGCTGATCTTGATTATTCTATTCTTGATCGAATTTCTGAATTTCATTTTTATCTGGATCCTGGTTATGGCTTAATATAATGGACCATATTAATAATTTTGTAATTTTTCTGGGCATAAATTGTTCGCATGTACATCCAAGTAAGACAATTTATTATTACTATTATTTATTATTAATAGTCAAATGTACCTACTTGTCCATTTGTTTTAAAATGATACTTATAGCATTTTTGTCAAAAAAATTTCTTGGGCAGAAAGAAACTACCAAAAACATTAGCTTGTACGTAGCGTGCATACTGGGTATAATCGTCCGGCCCGGGAGACATTTTTAAAATTTCATTTTGGCCCGCGCTTAAAAGTATTTGCCCACCCCTGGTGTATAGTGACTCCATCAACCTCAACTTGACAAATCATGGCACACCTCGATGATTCCAATAATGAGCTCGATTTTGATTTAAGAGAATTTAACGCTCCAATCACTGATTAAGATCATCGCAAACAATCGGTTTTATCCGCTATCATGTTTCACTTGTTTTTGGCGGTTGATAATATCAGCATTAATAAATTTTGTATGATTTTCTCGTACTGTTATGGGATTCTGATAAAATTAGGGTAATTTCTTTAGATACATTTGGCAACACCGCCTTTACAAATCATAACCTTATTTTCAATTGGCAGTATATTTTACTTCATTTTAATCTAGATATTAATTGTTAATAATATAAAATGTAGACGAAATGTGACACAAAAAAAATGGGTATTTGAGGACTACTTATATTAAACGTGTTTTGGTTATACCATTAATAAAACAGAAAGAAATCTTACGCAGAGTTGTGAGAATAATATTTTCCCGATTTAATCCCGATTTAATCAGGTAACCGGGACCTGAAGATGCTGTGTAAATTGTAGACAGCGAATCCGGCCGTCGAAGTATTACAATAAATGATTGTGGAGTACGTCCCTCTTTTTTATTTAAAACACATTTGATATAGTCTGCAAATACTGAGTTTTGGCCATTGTCACATTTGTTCTACATTTTAGATTACATATTAACAATAAATTATTGTCTAGATTAAATTGAAGTGAAATCTTCTGCCAATGAAAAAATTTATTCGATTTTTAAAGACGATGTATCTAAACAAATTAACCAAATTCCCATGATAGCACCAGAAAAAGCATACAAAATTTATTAATACTGATATTACCAACCGCCAAAAACAAGTGAAACATGATAGCAGATAAAACAGATTGTTCGCGATGATCTTAATCAGCGATCGGAGCGTTAAATTCCCCTTAATTCAAAATCGAGCTCATCATTCGAATCATCGAGGTGTGCCATGATTTGTCAGGTTGGGGTTGATGGAGAGTGTTAGTAGAAGCGGCCAGGCATAGGTACAGGCATATAGGCACAGAAGGAGCGCTTTGCGTTCGGTGAATGTTTACGCATAACGATTGGTGCTATATTGGCTCTTTCTCGACATACAGAATGTCCGTCATTTAATTAATTTATAAATTATTTCCCTATTTTATTATATAATATTACGGTTCCATATTTCTCATAAATAAAACAGACAATATTAAGACAAAAATTAAATCACCTACCAACAAAAATCACGATGCTCTGTATATTGTATATATTAAGTCTTAGATATAGAAAGTGTTTGTCGGAATTAGTGAATCGCATTTGGATAAAGACATTTCCAGAAAAAAAGAAACAGCATATTGGTTTTTCTACCGGAGAGTTAGATAAACAAATTTTGTAAACGGAATTTGACGTGGAACTTTCTATTGTACGGAGTATCACGAATAAAGACTAGAATTAGATAAAAGCGTAGGTTTAGTGAATTGTTATCGAGGGTAGGTAATTATCCTTTCTTCCATAGAAATTGAAAAAGTTTAACTTGTATTTAGAAAGAATGACTTACGCATTTTGATAGTAGAAAGCTGGGTTTTTTGTGAGGACAGTAAAATTTGTTTGGATGGTGGTACGTTCTGATTGGTTAAAAAAAAGAGGGAGGGAGGGTTAAGGATTGGATGGAGCTTTACCACGGAAAGAAAGATTATTGTGATTTGAATACCGGGGAAAAATATTACAGTTTTGCCTGAGATGACGCCGACAGTGCTAATTAGCCAAGTTTTACAAAAAGTATATGTTGTGAAAAGTTTTGTTTGTGTTGGTGGAAAGAGTTCTAACTGTGGTAGTAGACAGAATAAATTGAAGAAATAACTAACAAACACATGTATAATTTTATACTGAACCATGTCGATTAGTTGAGATATCCTTGTGTCTGGAGAGAAGGAGTTGTTCATGTAGTTAAGATTTGGAACAGAGGAGTTAGCAGGAGTATTTGGAGAAACTGAAAAGTACGAGCAAGGTGAACAAGTCACAATCACAGGAAAGTGAGGTGAAATCAGCAATTTTGGGAACAAAAGGTTAGTTTTGTCATTTTAGTAAACAGAGACTATCAATCACGACCACCTAGTTAAATTAGAGTTATTCGTTTTGTTGGTTTCTTTATTGAGAATTAAAAGTAGATGAATAGCACCGATTCTGGCGCACCGTGGGAAAATTTTGTGTGACGTCACGTGACGTGAATAACGTGACGTGAATAACGTGACGGGAATGACGTGACGTGAATGGCGTGACGTTATTCACCTCACGTTATTCACGTCACGTGATTCACGTCACGTTATTCACGTCACGTGACGTCACACAAAATTTTCCCACGGTGCGCCAGAATCGGTGCTATTCATCTACTATTAAAATACTCTATAATTTATCTTGAATTACTAAAATTAAGAAATCTTTGATTTGGAGATAAGTTTAATTAATCGTTATTGATAATTTCGGGTGAACGATTTGTGGATGTTTGATTTTCTTATTATTCTGATCATTGTATATTATGGTATATGTTCATTTGATATTTTTTACTTTTAATATTTGGTTGATTTTAAAATATAACATTTGCTTTGTAATTTCATAATTTTGCTCTTTTATTTTTCTATTGTCTATATCTTTCCTCAAAGGCAACTAGCAAAAAGTACTTTGAAGCCACGTAGTAGAGAGAAGTTTAAAATAATATTAAAACACGCATTTGGGCAAATCACAACAATATATACAGTCCCTGGCCAAACTATTATGACCATCTATACATTTTTACAAAAATCAACTATTCCTAGGTACATTTTGTTTAAAAATTATTTATAATTCAATTTTTGTAGGTAATGTTAATGATATACATTAACTATAATATACTTAATAATAAACAGCAATAAAACATTTGAAAATATTACATGTTTATATATTTTTGAAGTTATACTTCTTTAGGCGCGATTGGGAGTGAATGTTCATTATGCTGCGCGCATGCGCACACAGACTGTATGGCGTTAGTTGCTAAATTTTTCAAGTTATATAAATATGTCGGAGCAAAAAAGGTGTGGCAAGAATATATTAGTAAAAAAAAACAAAAAACAATAAATCCTGTATAAAAGGTATATTTAAAAAAATATATATTTTTTTTAATATACCTTTTATACAGGATTTATTGTTTTTTGTATCACATGGTATACAGCCAACTACAGGAAAACTTTTTCCTTGTGGATTTTTAATATATTAGTGTTTTTAATAAATATATTTATTATAATTTTTGTGTCTTTGGATTTGTCTTCCTCAGTAGTAAGATCAGCATTATTTATTAGTATTTAAACCAAAATATTACATCCTGAATTTTTTCCTCATTTGGATATCCCCCGCTACTATAGGCATCCAAATAATTATTATTGTTAATTATCTGTCATTTCTCTTATAGCCATAAGTAATTTTCGTTAATGTAAATTTAAACTGAATTCTACCATAGTATTGCACAAAATTGTATTAGATCCAGCCAATATCCATTAATAATATTTTTCACAATCTATTTTATTGTAAAATGACAAAGCACGCAACTGTTACTACTACTACATCCTAACAGAAGCAGATTTTGACATTGACTTAACCTCACCCTCAGTGACATTGGAGCCTCCATAAAAACTTAGAGGAATTTTTCCTATTCTGAAAATCGGAAATAAATAAGATGTAGTGCTCAGTTTGCTTTCCTCATCAAAATTTCCAAACTCCTGTTATGCCCATCTCCTATGTGTTCGTTCTAGAATCTGTTATGTGTTATTTATCAACTTTAAAACAAAAATTTTTTTATCATCACAAAGAAACCATTCAATGCAACTCAACCAGGTAATGTTTTCAAAAATTTAAATTAATTTTAAACTTACTCAACTATTTACTAAATTCAATAGATATTAACATAAATGAAAAAAGATTTTTTCATTTTCAGTTATTATTTTTTTCATACATTACTTTTTTAAACTTTTTTAGTTGTATTCCATAAAGTTTCATTGCACTACAGATAATTATAACTTTATATTACAATAAATTTAATTTCACCTACTGCATTACCTATACACTTGACTTTAAGTCTGAATTAGTTATTAATGATTTTATTGTTTGACACTTTTAATATTTTTAATATAAAAATTTTTTTAGCAAATTACTATTGTTCAATTTCAATTTCAATTTTTAAACAAATCAAACAAATTTCACAATCAGATCACAACTATTGCATAACCGACCAATCTTGTCAAAAAATCGCACACCCAATTTTTACATCTATAAGTTCTTGAACATCCTGAACAACATCTAACAATCCTATATAAATAAAATCTACACTATTAATTAAAAATAACATCATTTTATATATAACTAACAATTTTTAGTTCCTCGGTATAATGTCGTGTATCTTACTAATGCCCTCAAAATCTTGCCAATGTTTTGTTAATATATCACATTCAAATATATCCCTTTACCAACCACCCCTTTAGGAAAGTGCAGAGAAAAAGTATGATATTGAATACTACTATATTCTTCCCATATACCGGAAAGTAAGTATATATCTTATACTTGACATACTTTTGGTTGCCACTGCATATGAATGCGTGCTTTATCGTAGCTTTATCAACTCATTTTGTAGTGTTCGAGCAGTAACTCGACTATCTCTGACTGTCCATAGTTGTAAAAGTCGATCCTCTCTAGCAGTAGCCGCCCTTGCACGATGCGTAAAAGGTTGTTTTTTAATAACTCCATGCATTTCATGTCTGGTCCAGGCTCTATTTATCGCAACACGACCAACATTTAACATCTCTGCTATACGGCGTCTTGAGTAATCTTCTTGAATCGAAGTTGTTGCCCTAGAAATTTGAATCTCTGTGAAATACACTCTATGTCTTCGGGGCCTTTCAAGCACCTCAAACTCTATCATTAATTTTTAACGACTTTAACGTAAATATTGACAAAAATTCAATAACGGATTAAATGTGATACCAAAATGCTATCAAGTTTTGATTTTTCATTGAATAGAAGAAAAACGAAGATCAAAAACTTGTTTTTTCTTTTATTTATAAAAACTATTCATATGTATGTATTTATATGTATGTGTCTACTTGATGGACGTAGATATTTAAGTTCCTACGTAATGCAATAAACAATTTACATTAAATTAATTTAGTGGCTCCTTTTTAGTTTTGATCAGTATATTTTGTTCTGAAATGTAAAGAATTATTAAAAATAAAATAAAAATTCTATTTTATTCAGTTGCAATGCGAAGGCAAAACCGTATTATTTTTCACTTAGAACAGGGAGCGCAAACCAGCACTTTAAATCGACGATTTTCGACTCTATTTAGAGTCATCATCAGAGAGACATAAGTTTGCTGCTCTCTGCCCGAAGTCACCAAACTACGAAAGCTTATCCCCGCATTGCAACTAACGTTTATGGAGTAGGTGACTAGCGTCATCTGGCAACTGAAAGACAAAGTTTTTAACCTAACCGAAACATTAATAATATTGAAAAATATTAAAAATATTACTAAAATACTTTTAATTGAAAATTTATTGGTCTATTTCCCTGGTAACACCTCTATGGCTTCTAAAAATTACAAGCCAGATAAATTCTGAAGCGAAGAAGACAAGAGGGAATTCAAAAACTTACAACTCACGACCCCGTCTGTTCAGCTGGTAAATTCCAACGGAAAATGGACCTAGTTACTCAAAGGAGTAAAGACCAATATAAAAATAAAATAAACAGGGAGCGCAAACCAGCATTCTAAATCGACGATTTTCGACTCTATTTGGAGTCATCATCAGAGAGACATAAGTTTGCTGCTCTCTGCCCGAAGTGACCAAACTACGAAAGCTTATCCCCGCATTGCAACTGACGTTTATGGAGTAGGTGACTAGCGTCATTTGGCAACTGAAAGGCAAAGTTTTCAACCTAATAGAAACGTTATAATATTGAAAAATATTTAAAATATTATTAAAAGATTTTTAATTGAAAACTTATTGGTCCATTTCCCTGGGAACAACATTTAGAAGCCATGGAGGTGTTACCAGGAAAATGGACCAATACGTTTTCAATTAAAAATCTTTTAGTAATATTTTTAATATTTTTCAATATCATTTATGTTTCTATTAGGTTGAAAACTTTGCCTTTAAGAATTATTTTTTATAAGAAGTAGAATTAAGTAACGAAGTGTTTCGTCATATTTATTATGACATATTTTTCTCAAGTCTCACAACTATAGAAACGTTATTTGTTTAACCTAAGTCACTTCCATAATACTTACAAGAAACTGTTTCTTAAAAACAAAACTAAAAATGTGTCCATCCTCTATAAACTACCTGGCGCGCTGTTTTGTTTTGACGAAATTAAAGTTTTGGGGGCGGCGTGTAATAATTAGGGATTCATCATGAACGGTTGTCATGACATCACAGCAGCAGCAGCAGCAGCACAAGCCGGTTACAGAAGTTTTCCACATGACTGGCTCATCGCCTCCCTACGAAAAGCGGAAATACCAACCGAAAACACTGTTGTCGAATATCCGTTATTACGTTACTTCTATTTTAATCATTTGGTTTTTAGTGATACTTTTTTCGGTAGTATGAATATGGCGATAACAAATATCCCAAAGGTCAATAAAATGAAATGAACTTTTTTATTAACACTCTATGTTACAGTTCGTAATTGCCAACACTCTTTTATGATTTATATATAACTTGTGTTGTTAAAATATAACTGAACTTTACCTACAACGAGTACGAAATACAGTAGAAAATAAGAAGGTGCTAAGAATTTCTGGGATAGAGTAGTCTTCCATCTAAACCTAAATATGTTAAAACTCAAAACAAAAAAAAGAAGGCTAGTAGAAGCCTTTGTCATTCAGCCTTGATCACTGCTGGCCAGCTAGCTAGGAAGGCAGCAGGCTTAAGACTCTTAGGGCCTGGTGATCTTATTGGCTTGACAACTACAACAATTGCGGAAATTGACAAATATCACTCCCACGCGAAAATCGTGAAAATATGGGAAGAAGGACCAGGATGTAGACTTGCCAACGTAACACTAAGGAACCTTGGGAAGTCAGCATCAGAAAAGTACTTAAGAATGACTAGAAAAACTTACGCTTGACAGTGGTTTCTTTTAACTGGCCATTGTCAACTAAGCTAAACTAGTCTACAACTAGAAAACTAGATAACTGGAATAATTGGGTCACATTACCAGAGGAGAAAAATATTAGTTGCTGAGAATTATTATGCAAGGAAGGATCCAAGGAAGAAGAAGAATAAGAAGAAGACGCATCTCCTGGCTGAGGAACCTTAGAGAATGATTTAACTGTAGTTCATTACAACTGTTCAGAGCAGCAGCCAACAAAGTGACCATAGCCATTATGATATCCAACCTCCGATAGGAGAGAGACCTTTAAGAAGAAGAAGTCAACTAAGCAAACACCTCCACACCTTATCACACAGAATAGATACACCTTCATGCAGGAAGTGTGAACGAGACGACGAAATTGTCGAGCATGTTCTATGTGAATGTCCGGAGATATCTTCAATACGAAAGTATGAGTCTACACCTGCCGACATAGTGGAGATCGGCTGGTGATTTGTCCACCTTCCTGGAAATAGCAGGACGGACAATGAGCTAAGGATGAGAGCTCCCTGAAAGAATTTAAAATTGGTCAATTGTGGCCTAACAGCAGTGAGACTTGACTGGCCCTCTCTAATCTACAGATACAGAAGGCTAGTAGAACTGAAAAAATAATTAAAAGATAAAGGACAACCAATCATACGAATTTCATAGGATAGACGAAATGGAGAGAAATGTGATGAAAGAACTGCAAAACATATACTTTATCACTTCCTGAAAAACTCTTTATCTTTTCAGATGCGTTATGATTATGAATATTGCGTTTTTTCTAAGGATCGCATTTGATCTCTTGAAGAACAGATGTATTTGTTTTTATAGCTGTCCAAAAAATTCGAAGCATTCTGCTTCAACACCACATTTTAAATACATCGTTATGTACAAATATGTAGCCTGTAGGCTACAGATGTACACACCAGAGCCGGACTTAAGCCAGTGGGGGCCCTACCTCCTATCATTAAAAAAATATTGATCTACTTTTATAAATATAATTTTAAATAATAAAAAGTACAAGAGCTGTAACTTGTTACAGTAAAATAATAAAAATAATAGTAAGGTATATGGTTAAAATCCGGGAATTTTTCGAGATATTTTAATTGAAAATTTCTTGATTATGTGGGACATAAGTTGCATTTAGACATCGTGGCCAATGCTCATTGTAGATAGATGAGTCAAACACTCTTGGCCCATCCTAGACCGAAGTCGATTTTTAATTAACTTAAATTTTGAGAATGATCTTTAACCACTGCAGTTAGTTAGTATCAGAACTAAATATAAACAAAGTGTCACCTCAACATTTGGAAAAGCATCATTCATATTGTTTTTTTTAGCAGTTGGTACATTTTGGTACACAAAATGAATTGAAGAATCTTACGAAATGTACCAGATGGACACATAAGTTTTCATCTAAATCATTGCTATACATGTTGGTAATCGTTAGTGAGTGAGCTTCATTTTCATTGAGAGTTAATTTTTCCAATTTTCCAAAATGATGTAAAAATACAAAATTGGAATGGATGGATTCATAATATGCAGAAAGCCTCTAACTTAGACGTAATGAAGTGATCTATAATAGAGATAAAATTTTGAGTTCTAAGCTTCTCCGATGTTCTCATATCTTCGAAATTGTCACGTCTTGACTGTATAATTTATATAAGTGATCTAAGTGCTGCCACTCCTGAATTAAGGTCAATCTTTGGATCTTGAAGAATACGACTTGTGCTGTTTGTCCTCCCTAATATCCTCTCTGTTTCCAGTAAACACATTCGATTATAGGTATAACAAACCATTTGCACTGCTACGAGTTTTAAATTGTTGCTCATAGTCTTCCAAAACTTTTAATAATGCTCCTTTAACTAGTTCTTTTGCGGCATTACCTCCATGACCATCTAGTAGTATTTACTCTTTTAGGAACAATAATATTTTTTCCACGGTCTGCATTGCTGAAGATGCAGCCTTTAAACATTCTGTTAAGTTGTATGTATATGTAGAGGAAGTGAAAAATACATCTAGCTAGTTCTTCTAAGAAATTAAAGAATGCGGTGCTATGCTAATACATGATAACACTCAGTTGCAGCTTTTGAAAGTAAATTTAGAAAGTGGGCGACACCAGGAATTCAAAACTCCAAGATATTAAGGTACGTATCCATACGTGGGTGCTCCGTGCTCGGTGTAGCAGCTCCACATGGTGGATACGTTGGTGATCGCCACTCGGCGCTCACGCTCTTCGATTGAACCGGTTTGCTATTTATATATAGGGGAGCGCATGCCGTATCAATTTAACAGCTACACCGAGCACGGAGCACCGACGTATGGATATGTACCTTTTGTTCTATAATTTTAGTCTGCACACCATTGTATTTTCCACTGATAACTGACGCATTAACGTAGGACGGTCTACTGTAGTTTTCCAAATCGATATCATGTTCTTGCAAAAATGTCATTAGAGAATTAAATATATTAGAAAATCTGCCGTTTCATTATGATTTAAATCTGTCTCCTGCCATCCCCCGATAGTACTATTTCTAGGTCTACCTGTGGTCAAGGAGACTCTGCAGAAGACAAATTTACACCAAAACGTCCGTAGTTCTCGTTACAAAAATAAAATATTTATACCGTAGTATGGTTAGAACGCCCTCTAACGGGGAATATGTGAAATGAAACAAGATTCCATTTAGTCCTGTCGCCAGGGGGGTACAACGGCCTCCTTAATTCAGATGGACTTACCCAAGTTTTTTTTTTATGTATTTTGACCCGTAGAACACGAATTTTTTGGGTAACAGTTGATCCGGATGTCGATAAGATTGTTATAAACAAAGAACTTGAGGAATTACATAACAGCGATTTTTCGCAAAACAAAACATTTTTTTGTACTTTTTGGGTGATTCTCAGCAAAAAATGATCTTACAAGTTTTTTCGTAGGATGCATAGTTTTCCAGATAAACGCGGTTGAACTTTCAAAAAATCGAAAAAGTGCAATTTTTGAACCCGAATAACTTTTGATTAAAAAATAAAATAGCAATTCTGCTTACTGCATTTGAAAGTTCAAGCCAAATTATATCGGTTTTGATTATTTTCATTGCTAAAAGTTAAGTTTTTATTTGTTAAACAAAGCCATAAACACATAGTGTCCCGTGCCCGTGCCCAATGCATGCGTTTTAATGTACGTAGTCTACGTAGAAATTGTCTGTATGCGCGCCTACTCGTTGGATTTCAAATGAGAAATGCATTGAAAGCATCATTCAATCACTATGTGTTTATATCATAGCTTTGTTTAACAATAAAAAAATTAATTTTTAGCAATGAAAGTAATCAAAGCCGATAGAATTGGACTTGAACTTTCAAATGCGATAAATTGAATTGCTATTTTATTTTTCAATCAAAAGTTATTCGGGTTCAAAAATTGCAATTTTTCGATATTTTGAAAGTTCAACCGCGTTTATGTCTAAAACTATGCATCCTACGGAAAAACTTGTAAAAACATTTTTTGCTTAGAATGACTCACAAAAAACAAAAAAATGTTTTGTTTTGCGAAAAATCGGTGTTATGTGATTCCTCAAGTTATTTGTTTATAACAAACTTATCGACATCCGGATCGGCTGTTACCCAAAAAATTCGTGTTCTACGGGCCAAAATACATAAAAAAAACTTGGGTAAGTCCATCTGAATTAAGGAGGCCGTTGTGCCCCCCCTGGCGACACGACTAATTTGACCTACCAACAATTAAACCGGTGGATAGATGTAAATTTAAAGAAGCAAACTGGCCAAACTACAGAAGACAGCTAAATTAAATGGAAATGAAGAGAGAGCTCGAATCCATCGAAGAAGCGAAAAGACATAGACGATATTTCCAGAAGGATATAACGGACAGTTGAAGACAACATCCCACGAGAAATGACAAATAACAAAGGACTAGTCATCCAGGTCGAGCTAAAGAAACTAATCAAGGAAATAAATAGAGCCAGGAGAGCAACTCAAAAAAGAAGGAGAGAAGAATTCAAGATGTACGGAGACGAACTCTCTGAAGAAACAAAGATAAGACTCAGCAGCCTTACCGAGGTAAAAATGCAAACATGCTGATTGGAAACATGCAAATGTCATCCCTCTCCTCAAACTGAAGAAAGATGGAAAAAGACCGGAAAACTACAAAAATATTGGAGAAGATAATCTACAAAAGGCTGATGAAATACGTAGAAAGAAAAATAATCATACAGGAAGACCCATTTGGATTCAGGAAAGGAAGGAACTGCAAACTACAACTCGCAAGAGTTGTCAGTGATATCAAAATCTGGTTAAACAGGAATCAGAAGACAGTAATAGACATCCTGCATAATGCACATACACTTGAGTCCAGGGTTCCTTACCCGTGTGTCATTAATACCTGGCGAGATAAAACACATACTTTTTATCTAGCATCATTTTCTTCCACGCACGAAACTAAAGAGAAACTAACTACCGCCTGTTATTAAGTAAAGACACATTGTTATTTTTATGAACGCTCTAGACTCAGTAAATCGAAAAGAGATAGGTACAAAAATTAGCTTGGAACGTTTTCAGATTTTAAGTACAATTTTTGTTTGTGACGTTTTTGGTTTATTTACTTGTCACTGTCAGTTTGTTGGATTTTTTATCTGTTTTTGTCCTGTTTTGGCATTAAGAAGTTATTTATATTACACAAACAGTTGTTTTCACTACTAATTTTATATTGGAGATTGAAATCTTAAGGTAAGTGTATTATATTTTCCGCTAATTTTATACAAAGTTAACCCCATTCGCAGTTAAGGAATGTTTTGTTTATAGCCCAGTCGGGATAGCATTTGACCTTTCATTAGGAGCTGCCCCAAATTTTATATTTCTAATATTTAGGGAGGGTCAATATTAGTATAAATTTAAAAGCTCGACTGAATTCCACCGTTGCGTTAGCCGCCATCTTGATTTTAAACGAGAACCGTTTTTGCTCAATATCTCCGCCATTTTCAATTTTTTGACAAAAAGTGTACAAACTGAAATTGTTGAAAATATGATTTTCTATAATTTAATTTATTATAATTTTTTTCGTGCGGTCGATATTTTCCGAGTTATGAGGGGAAAATAGTGACAGTTGTAGCATAATTATTTAATTATTGAATTATCTCGTTTATTATTTGTTTTACAACAAATATATACCAATACAAAAATGAACAGAAATAAATTTTGTACAATTTTGATGCCATTCATTTTTTTGATAAAATCAATATTTAAGGTAGTGGGTATGTGGTAAAGGTGCGAGCGTAAGACCTGATTGATTTTGTAGCAATTGTTTTTGTTCAATATCTCCGCCATTTTCAACTTTTCGACTAAAAGTGTAAGAACTAAAATTGTTGCAATTACGATTTACTACAATTTTTCGAGGGAACCAGTGGCGGGTCTACAAGGGGGGGGAATGGGAAAATTACCCCCTAACAGGGTCCAAAATTAAAAAAAAAATTGTTGAAACATCACGATATATTAGCTGACATAAAACTTAAAATATCGACCGACAAATTCAACCAATAAAACCCGCTAGTTAATAAAATTAAGTGAAGTTAATGCATATAATGCCTTTTTATGTCTTTTATATACATACTTAGTTTGGTTGACGTCTCATTGGAAGTTTCAAAAATTGTATAAAATATAATTCTCTTTATTTTTGTTTATGTACAATTATGTCGTAAAGTTAATAATAAATGAGGCAATTCAATAATTATGCTTCCCCTCCGCTTCCATTATTTTCCCCCTTAACTCGAAAAATATTGATCGTATAAAAAAATTGTGCCAAAGAAATTGTAGGAAATTGCATTTCCAACAATTTTCTTTTCCATCATTTATGTCGAAAAGTTGAAAATGGCAGAGATATTAAGCAACAAGAGTTCTCATTTAAAATGGATATGGCGGCTAATGCAACCGCGGAATTCAGTCGAAATTTTAAATTTACACTACTATTGATCTCTCCTAAAGGATATAATGATACAATTTGGGGCAGCTCGGAAACAAAATTCAATTCAATAATTATGCTCCCCCCACAACTTTTTACTATTTCCCCATGTAACTCGGAAAATATCAACCGCATGAAAAAAATTGTTAAAAAGAAATTGTAGGAAATTATATTTTGAACAATTTTAGTTGAAAATGGCGTAGATATTGAACAAAAACAATTGCTATAAAATCAATCCGGTCTTACGCTCGCGCCATTACCGCATATGTACTACCTTAAATATTAATTTTAGCAAAAAAATCAGAGAGATCAACATTGTGTAGAATTTAATTCTCTTCATTTTTGTATAGAAACATATTTGTTGTAAAGCTAATAATAAAGGAGATAATTCAATAATTCAATAATTATGCTCCGTCACAATTTTCCCCTCATAACTCGGAAAATGTCGACCGCACGAAAAAAATTATAATGAATGAAATTATAGAAAATCACATTCTCAACAATATCAGTTTCTACACTTTTTGTCAAAAAATTGAAAATGGAGGAGATATTGAGCAAAAACGGTTCTCGTTTAAAATCAAGATGGCGGCTAACGCAACGGTGGCATTCAGTCGAGATTTTAAATTTTTACTAACATTAACCCTCCCTAAAGATTAGAAAAATAAAATTTGGGGCAGCTCCTAATGCAAGGTTAGGCCTGCTATTCGTCTAACCCGACTGGACTATTACGTTTCCGTATAAGTGAAATAAATAACAAAAAGAAAATGTTTTACCGTCAAATATTTATATTATAACAAATATATTTAATTACACTAATGATATTAAAAGGATTTATTAAGCTACTTCAAATGTAGCTGTAATTCTACACCAAAATTTTAAAGTAAAACCTATAAAATTTTACATTTTATTTATTTGATAACGTCAAATTTTTTAATATACTCCGTGATCGGAATAGTAGCCACTTTCTGTCACTTCCTGTTGCGTGAAATAGATTTTCGACTTATTTCGTATGTTTTAAATGATGACGCACGGGTAAAGAGTCCTGGACCCACCTCTAGAAAAGGCCTAAGACATGGTCCGGAAAAATTCCATTATCTTCAAGATGGAAAGAGCTCTAGTCCGGCAATAATTTCAAGAACACCTTCTCACACTCATACACTATTTTGACCAATATTAAATCCGAATGACAATGAATCACCCACCGCCTTGTAAAAATTGTCAGAGTATAGCTCACCTCATTACTTGGTTAATATTTGTAATACATATTTAACTAATCGAACTTTTCAAATTTCAGCTGACCGAAAGATATCCAGGGTAAAAGAAGTACAGGAAGGGTTGCCTAAGGGCTGTATTCTATCGCCCATTTTGTACAATATTTTTGTTTTAGGCTTACCAACAAGTGCAAGAACAAACACAGTCCTGTATACAGACGATACAGCCATTACACATCAGGAAAAAAGGCAGAAAAATTGTCCGTACCTTAGAAGACCACTCACAACAGTCTTATTATTTGCAAATTTAGTCGACAGTTTGTGCCGACGAGCCATATTGAAACCGAAGCTCTAACTACCAAGAGAACAGCAGGAATAATTACATCTAAGTCCCTTTCTAATGATATTGGTCGTTAAGATGACTAATACCTTTAAATTGCATACAAACTCTCTCCTCATTAAAGTGGATACAGAATACTTATCACTAAATCTGAAACTTAAAACTAAATGTATCATTAAGCCGTCCCTGTCGACCCCTCATCTCACCTGCCCCCATTCGCACCCTTGCATCATCTTGTCGTTCCAATCAATACATTCCACTTGCTATTATGACTCTGATGTATATTATGTTTACACTTATTAAGGACGATGTACCGACAGAGAGCCTCTATATACTATGACAAGATTCCATTTGACAGAATGTGCCTCATCTATTCAATACCATAGTGCTTTGTCGATCGCCTAGATGTGATTCGGGATGTAAACACATGGAATATCGAAACTAACAGCAGCAACAGGTCACCACTCAATTTAATAAGATCGCTATCTTTTTGAATGGATCGGGCTTGTCTATCAAAACTTAGGAACAAAATATAAACTTAAGGGATCTTTCGAGGAGAAAGTGAAAGGGATTTAGTACCTCTTGACATTTCAACAATCGACGTCCTTATTAAGATTAATGATTGTTCCCAAGACAGGATAGAACTTATTTAACTATTATGTAACTAATCTAAATTTGAATCAAAATTATATGCGGTTGTATGAGGAACTTTTTAAAAAGATTGTAATATTTAGTATCTACAAAAAATGTTCTATTACACTATCATAATATATGGTAGTCAAAATTTGATAGGTAGCCTTATTAAGATTAACTATTGTTCCCAAGACAGGATAGATCTTATTTAACTATTGTGTATCCAAATTTGAATCTAAATTGTATTACGTTACATTTAGAAATTTCAAAAGATTTTGATGTCCAAAAAAATCTAATAATTTATCATAATACACAGTAGTCAAAATATGCTAAAATGCGAATGCAAGTTCAGAACAGACTGTTTTTAGAGGATATTCATTCATCCAGTTGAGCAATTTTAAAAATAAAAAAACACGTTATATGTTGTCTATTTGTGAAATACCCCATGATATTAAAGACATATTTCTACGTTAAATACAGTTAAACCAAAGGCATATGAATAGAACTCGTTAAGTTTTCCTTTCTGGGTCGAGTTTTACCATTGATTTCTTCTGACTGGCCACCCGGGACGACCGTAGCTCAGCGGTCAATATACTGGCCTTCTTCGTCAGGAGACTTCTGTTCCTGTTCAATGGCGAATTAGATGAATTTCAAATCATCACTTCTGTTTAAAGTGTACACAATCTTTTTCACTATTTACGTAAAGAAAAACATTTCTCATCAAGAACGCTGGAGATAGCTCGAAGTGAAATAAAACAATTTTCATATACATATGTATGTAGCCGTTATAGTAATATTGAATGCCTAAGTATTCTAGTTGTGACCTTTATATTATGAAGCAAAGAGGATCTAGAAAACTTCTCTTCGATGGCGATTTTGGTAAACTGCAAATCCAAGCTTACTGGAAGCTATTGGAGGATCTTAGGAATAACCTTATATTCTGACATTTGTCAATTGCAAACTAAAAATACACGCAATCGTTTAGTTTAATTTTTACGCCTTATCTCTAGGTAGAAGAGTTTTTTTCAAGGATAAACTCTGAAGACGCATTCTTCATTGGTTTCCTTCTTCATTGCCCTAACTTCGTTTATCCTTGTAGTTTTTGACTTTCCTCGCTTCTTTCTAGTAGATCCAGCACAGTTAAAAGCTTTTTTACCCATATTTGTTCTTTCTGGCGGCTTCGATGCCCATATGATATTGACTATCTTCAGGGGTCTCCAACTTCTTGAAAATTTTAAGATCTTATCTTGATTTCAAGACAAGATCAAGACAAGAAGTAATTTTAGATTTCAAGACAAGACAAGAAATTTTATGTCAATACCAAGATTTCTTGTCAAGAAAACAAGAAATCTTGAAAAATCTTGACTAATAATGAAAACTCTAAAACGTATTTATTAGTGAAAAATATAACATTATTTTAACCTAACGTAATATTTTATATTTTAATTTATTGAACACTTTATTTTATTTTATCTCTCGCAGTTTGAAAATATTTCCAGTTTGTCTAAAAGTAAGTTTACCCCAATTGCCACCAATGGGAGTGTGCAATATTTTTCCCCTTCGAGTATTGAAGAAACTGTTTTAAAGCTTCTCAGATACTGACAAAATTTACAAATCGGAACCCATTCTGTATCTAATATTTTGCAATTATTTAGATTTTCGATGTCGCAAAATGTAGTTAAAGCGTTTTTACACTTAAACCCCATGTTAGCATCTCGAAAGTTGAATGCCATTTTGTAGGCGCATCTAATTTTGGCATAGTCATCTTAAATAATTTATGGCCTCACAAGCACTGTTAAGTTTAAGTTGCATTTGCCCTGAGTGTTTGAACTTTTTTGAAGAGGTATTTAATTTTACTTACAGAAGAACTGAAATATAGTGTAGAATCATTTCTATCATTTTATACTTCGATCTCATCCTCCAAATAATCAAAATCCTTTTCGATGTCTAACTGTTTCGATTTGGTTCAATAATTTTTATGAAATCCTAGACAGCTAAGTTTAGAATAGGTATGTGCGAACCATAAAAAATGCTTATTTTAAGCATGCAAGTACACGTTAATTTTTCGTTAGTCAGGAAACAAATGCAGTTCGGGGACTCCCCCCAGTGACAGTCGAGACCGTGTCAGCACGCAACGCAATAAAAAGGTCGCCAGGGAAACACCGGATCGGGTAATCAAGAAATTTCAAGATCTTGAAATTTCTTGAGTCAAGACAAGATATAAGATTTCAAGAAAACGTCAAGACAAGATTTTTTTAAATTTCTTGAATTTATCTCAAGACAAGACAAGAAGTTGTTGTCAATACATGAATTCTTCTCTTGTCGACCCCTAATTATCTTGCTACTATTCTTTTAGTTTTCTGGTGTATTCGATTCCTACGTCGTCAAATTTTATTATTTTGTATATGATTTAGCCTAGATGTTGGACACGTTTTTTGGAAAAATCCATGTCTACTGCAATTACATTTATCTTTACAGTTTCCGTCATCTTCAACATTCTTCCTCATTCCAACATTCTGATTCTAACATGTCAATATTGTCTACACTTCCTCTGTTGATTGTCAAATTTTCAATAAAGGATTGTTTTATTTGTCTTAACTGCAATTCTGTATTTTGGCGACCGCATGCGAAAGGTTACTACTACACAGTTATGCACTATTTAAGGAAATATAATTTCCAAAAATACTCGAACCTGCTTGGTTTTTGGGGAAGATTATGACCAACCAATATATTTTACACGGCAAGCCCTATTATATCGAAACACCTATATACAAATTTAAAAAATACAACTTACTTGTTCGTTAACATCTAGACGTAAACCAATATGAACTTACCTAAAAATAAAAAGAATATGTTAAGATAGTCAAAAATAAAATAAAATTTTATTTTGTACTTGATGCACCATTAACAATAACAATAAGTAAATGCCATAATGCGGTATTATAAATCTACAACGCCGTCAGAATTACTCGTGGTAAAGGATCACTTCATGATCGGTCATGTTTGCTAATTATGTAAGATAATCGTAACTGAAGCTAAGGACAGCTCCATTCAGGTATCGACGACATTCAGGAATCATTAGCCCTCTCTAGATATGCTTCTCTCTCTAAGAGAGACCAATCGCACCCTAGTTTCTCATTGTCAAAGAATATTTGAAAAATCAACAAGAAAGAGGCTTGGCAGCATGCGCTAAATTCTATCAGAACGCAACCAACGAATATGACCATAATATACAAAAATATTTTTTCGGTCGGTCTGTGAAAACCCCTTAATTTAAAGACCTCTGCGTCTGCAACTAAAAAAATACAGAATCTGCAACACCATTGGTAAGTGCAGGATTTGATTAAGGCTCAGTCAGAAAGTTTTTGTTGGGATTATTTATAGTATTGCTAATGGTTATAAGTTACCAAAATTTAATCTGTGTTAGGTAACGAAAATATAAGGTTTTGGCATAACTGTGTAGTACCATGTATCAGAAAACTTCTGAAACTTGTTATCTTTAAGATTGTCGAATTCTAGTTGTTAACATAAAAACTCTGTATAGATTGCTATTATTTTTTTATCATTTTTATAAAATTTTGTATAAAGACCATTCGATTTTTTATTTAATAACATTTTGTGAAACATTTTATGTCACCATTACTTCAAAGCCTAATATTATTTCATATACAAGTCAAAGTGCTGGTAGTTTGCCAACTTTTCGCATCACCAAGAGTATTGTTCATCTCAGTTAGAATATGGCAACAACTAATTGTGTAATCTTTTCATGAATACATTACCGCCAACTGTCTGGCCATATCCTCACGTAAAATTAATTAAATCACTAGTCCGACCCTGCTATTATCCGTGTGACAATGGCGTGTTTCCCGAGGCAGAGTTACGACATTCACCTTCTAAATTCGCACTGAGGGTAATACAACCTCTCTTCCATACTATTGTCACCGAATACCTCTGAAAGGAACTAGCACCTTTTAATGAGCATGTTACCTTGTGAAAATCCCTCACTGATACCTCCTCGCTTTTACAAATATTAAATCTTACATATTCTACCGTCACTAAAATTTATTTGCAAAGTCTAAAATGTTTGAAATACGTGTAAAAGGAGATTCTGTAAGAGTATTCGTTATTTATTTTCTTACTTAAATGATATTTATTTTATACGAGATAAAGATAAATACATGCATATTGTGTAATTGAAAATATTATAGCAGATTTAAAAAAAGGACAATAAAGCCAAAAAAACGAAAAGCTGTCAAAAGAATTTAAAACTAGTATTGGGATGAGATAGGGATGCTTATTTTCACCAATTTATTTTAATCTCTACTCTAAAGAGATCCTGAAAACGATTACATACAGACATCCAGCTCGAAAGACCAGCTCTCTAAAATGCATTAAGTAAATAGTTACATATTATTAATACAGTCTTCATCATTTTTATTCCTAGTACATTTATTACATTTATTACATTTATTATCGTTTCCGGTTTATTTAGAATGTTTTCATTACAACAGCTGTGCTAAGAAATACAATATTATGATAATATCAGCAGAAAAAACCAAATTTATGACAACATCTAAATACCCACTACGATGTAAAATCGAAATTGATGGAAAAATAATAAAGCAGGAAGCAAGGTTTAGATATCTGGGAATAGATATAACCAGTTACGGAGATGTTGAAGAAGAAGTACGACAACAAAGCTTAACAGCAAGTAAAGCGGGGGGATCTCTTAATGACACAATCTGGAAGAAAAAACACCTAAAACAAGACACAAAAGCAAGAATCTATAACGCAGCAACTAGACCTATATTGACATACACGGCGGAGACAAGACCGGGCCCATATAAAACGAGACGACTACTAAAAACAACAGAGATGAAAATACTTCGACGAATATCAGGCAAAAGTCTGTTGGATAGGGAGAGAAGCGAAAACATAAGAAGATCATGCAATGTAGAATACATAAATGGATGGGTAAAACAACGGAAACGGGAAGTGGAACGAACACATTAGTAGAATGGCAGAGGATAGTATAGTACGAATAGCACGAGATATGTCACCCAATGGACGAAGAAGTATTGGCAAACCAAGAAAAATATGATGCGATAATTTAAACAATTTAAGAGGTTAATATTGAAGAAGAAACAGGCTTACATTTCCGGTTTATTAAGAATTTTTTCTTTTATCCAGTCGTTGCATGGCCTCTCCTTTGTTCTTTTTATGTGGCTCTGGTAGTTTTTTAACTCGCTATTTCTCTTACTATTTCTTTTTATGGCTTCATTTTCATTTCTTGTCATTTATTTTGATTTAATTTTATCCTATTTTGAGCACTTTTTCATTTTTCCTGATCTCACTTGTTTATCTTTTATAGCTTTAATTTTCTCTTTTTTTCCTTTTGTGAGATCCTCTAATTCATATTTTCTCGGGATTCATATTTAAAAGTTGGTATTAGTTTCTAAGGACTGTTGTTTTTTCTTATTTATTTATAACATTAGCAGAAAAACAACAAGGTTTTAGGTCGGGAAAATCATTCACCGACGCTATATTTATAATAAGGCATTATCAAGAGAAATTATTAGAACACAATAAACAGGCATATTTATGTTTCATGAACCTGAAGAACTTAGACAGGGTCAAATTAAAAGACGTAATACATTTATTGTACGCAACGAAGTTACCTCTAGGAATAATTAAAACGATCGAAAATATCTACCAGAACAACACAATAAAAGTAAAAAAGCTGGCAATGTGAAAAGACAGGGAGACTGGGAGACTCCCTGAGTCCTCTATTGTTCAACCTGATTATGAATGAAATACAAAAAAAAAGTAAGAGCTAAAAAAGATACCAAATGAGAGAAAAACAACTTAAAGTAATCTGCTATGCAGACGACGCAACACTAATCTCTCAAAGTGAAGATGATTTACAACGTATGCTGCACTAATTTATTATAACCGCTATATAGTGTTAATTTCCCCCAAAGACAAAATGTATATTTGTAACAGCAAATCTAATAAGATGTAAATTAGAGCTGAATGGTCAGATAATATAACAAGTCATGGAGTTTAAATATCTAGCCAGCACACTATCTAGCTACGGAAGGCTCGAAACAGAAGTGGAAGATCAAGTGAACAAAGCAAACAGTGTCGCAAGTTGCCTTAATGAAACAATATGGAGAAATAGAAATATCGGAAAAGAACTGAAAGCTAGAATTTACAAAACAGTCATCATACCAATAATGACATATACAGCAGAAAGACGACCTAACAAAAAGGATTCTATAAACAGCAGAAGACACCACTCAAATAGAAATGACTTTGTAATTAGGCAATCCATCGACCTGTCAAAGATAAACCACGTGATCTTTGGTTGGCACACAAAACTGTTCTTAACCTAAACTCAATGTAATTATTGATTTTTCTTATTTGTTTTTTGTCGTGATTTTGAGGTAGTATAGTATTAAAAGACATTCATTAGATTAATTATTTTATAAACTTTACGTTTTCGGTGATTTTGAGTGCTGACAACATGCCTGTGACTTGTATAGTAGTGAACTGTGGAAGTCCAACTGATCAGAATAATGTTAATTTTAATTTGTTTTTTGTCGTGATTTTGAGCTTAATATAGTATTTAAAGACATTCATTAGATTGATTTTTTTATAAACTTTTGGTTTTTGGTGATTTTAAGTGCTGAAAACATGCCTGTAACTTGTATAGTAGTGAACTGTGGAAGTCGAGCTGATCGGATAATGTTAATTTTTTTCGCGTTCCCTCTATAGGGCTTTTCATTTACAGTCATTTGTTTTGAGCTTCTGTCATATGTCGTATAATCCGTGTATAGTAATATTATACACGGATTATACAACATCTAACAGAAGCTCGAAACAAATGACAATCGATGAAAAGCCCTATTAGAAACTCATTTATGTTTCCTCACCTAACTAAATTATCAAAAAACAGGTCGCACTCATGCTAGGAATTATGGTTTTTATTAATATTATTACAATTATTTATACAGTGCGGTGGAATAAGTGTTGCCCCCCTGTTAACTTGTTTATTTTAAGAATATAAGCAAAACGCTCGGACAGGTCGATTTTTAAACTAACCATAGTATATTATAGGATCAACGTTTCGAACTTTACGTGATCCCTCTTCAGGGGACAGCCATAACTTTGATTTTTTTAAATGGGAAAGTACATCATGTGATACCTCACTTAAAAGCTCTTAAAATACTAAGTTCAAAATGTATAATATGTATAATACTTTAATCCTGTTTGAGAGCGTAGGCGAAAATTTTCGGTCGAATTCTTTCTAAATGCAATCATTTTTTTCGAGCCCTGAAAAAACCAATAAATATTTTTAAAAAATTTAAACGCAGAATTAAATATTACAGTATTCTCGATGGTCGAAAGTCCCTGAGAACTCCTATAATGTTTATTTTAACAAGTCACAGTGGTGGAAAAAAGAGAAAATTTAGTGTGATTTTTAATTTCAAATATATCATTGAAAAGAAACTTTTTGTTTATTCTAAGGGACTGTCAGCCCTCGGTAATAATCTAATCTTTCATTCTGCGTTTAAATTTTTCAAAAATACTTATTAGTTTTCTCAGAATTCGAAAAAAATAAATGCGTATAAAAAGAGTTCGACCGAAATTTTGGGCCTGCGATCTCAAAAAGAATTAAAGTATTATACATTTTTGAAATCAGCATTTTAAAAGGTGTTAAATGAGGTGTCACATGATGTACTTTACCATTTAAAAAAATCAAAGTTATGCCTGTCACCTGAAGAGGGATCGCGTAAAGTCCGAAATGTTGATGCTATAATATACTATGGTTAGTTTAAAAATCGACCGGTCCGAGCGTTTTGCTTATATTCTTAAAATAAACAAATTAACAGGGGGGGGGGGCAACACTTATTCCACCGCACTGTATGTGACACTAACGTAACTAGTGACATTAATTTTTAGGCCAATGTGACGAACTTTATTAATACTAAATTTTAACATGTATCCCCTATTTTGTTAAAACAATATTGTTTTGTTTTTCATTCTATTCAAAATAAATGCAGTTTTGACAGGGAATTTGTTTTGTTATTTATTTATTCCATATAGACCTGGATCCCGCGTACCAAAAAAAAGTTGATTAATAGCAAGCTGAAAATTTATTAATAGCTTAACGGTGTCTAGTCCGACAAACTTTGATGTATGGGAACACTGGAAGTTTTAACTGTGGAACAGGTTAAAAATTTGGAACGTCAAACTACGAAAATGTTTATGTAATTTGTCAGATAAAACTTCCAATTGATTTGCTACCAATTCATTAAACTCTCATGCAAAAACCAGACTGGTGAAAAAATCACCAACTGGGCATTTTAATGAGTAGAACACGAAGACCATGTCAAACTACAGGAATCATGTTGGTTAGTAATAGCAGTCTGATTTTTGCATGAGAATTTAATGAAAGGATAAACAGATCAATTGGATGTTCTGTCCGACAAAATATATGGGATGTTTTTGTAATCTGATGTTCCAAATTGATTTTCCAAACTGTTTCACAATTAAAACTACCCCTGTTCCAGTGTCACAATACATCAAAGTTTGTCCAACTGGACACCGTTAAGCTATTAACAAATTTTCAGCTTGCTATTAATCAATTTTTTTGGTACACGGGATCCAGACCTAATAGGTTTGTTCGTAGTACGACACAAACGATTAGCAACTGCTGCCAACCATCAGATGCATGAGCAGTTAACAGTTAGCGTTGTGCAATTAATAGTTAGCATTTATAGACTACGAATGCGCATGTGTCTGATGGTTGGCCAGAGTTGCTGATCGTTCTATGAACAAACCTATCAGTAAGCACAATTTGTGATATCCATGGGTAGTTACTAACAGAAAGAGGCAGGATTCGAATTTTAAAACATTTATTTTAGTCAAAACATAGTCATACCTTAAACGATAAATGTATATTTATCATTACAAGTTGATACTAATTACAAAAATAAACACACATTTAAAAGACCAATACATAATTAGTCATGATGAAGAAGTACATTATAATTAAAAATGAATAACCATTTTCATATCGCTGCAACACAATGCCAAAGCCATCTTATATTTCAGTTCGTTTAGTGAGCGCAACAAGCACTCTGACCGAACAGTTTCAAAACTCATTAGTTTTTCATCAGAGAATGCATATGTTGCTATCTCCAAACCATGTAGCTGTAACATATGTACATGCATTGGGTTCTTCTTCGTCTGTCTTGCCCTGGGCATACTCAGCTAAAAATAGGATTGCTGCAATATGGCTGCAGACTTCACTATTACCGGCCATACGCATACAATGTGCATTGGCTATGTCATCAGAACTGGCTATCACCCCACCCAAGCATTTAGTCGTTTAGCATTAGATTTTTGGAAATGCTTCACCTAAAAAAAATATTTTATTTTTTTGAAAATTCTTCAACTACAAAAATTTATTTTTATTAGAGTATTTGCGTTCTTTACAATGATTGAGAATATTTTATTTAAAACCAGACATTCATATAATATAATTTTAGAACAATCATGACAGTAATTCAAATAGATGGCAGTAATAAATCATTTTCAGAGAATTATGGAGTTCGCAGTTTACAGATTAGGACGACAATATGTCTGGTTTAATACAGATATATAAACGTAAATAAATCTAATATTTAGAACCAATTTATCCAAAAGACACTAATACTGTTATCCATATATTTCTTAATGGTGAATAAATAAAATAAAGGCATACCTTTCCAACAATAATATGGAAATCAGGAAATCATTAACAATTTTTACTCCATTCAAAACAAATCCAGCTGTAAAATATTTATGTGCCTGAAGGCTTTTGTATGCTTTCATCTGCTGCTTAGAGTAGCAACTGTGAGACTCCACGATATGTATAAATATCTATAATAGTAACTTGATGGACTGCACTTTACTGTAAAATCCAATTCTGACTGAATTGCGTATGGATCTAAATCCCCAATTATTTTCAGCTTCAATAAATATCTAAAACAATAAAAGAAATAATGTTATTGCTTGCAAAATTCATCATCATCATTATTGAAAAATATCGGGGCAAAATGAACAGTAAATAAAAATTGTTTCGCCTACCTTTCTCACAACATCTGGAGTTTCCAATAATAATTTCCTTACATAATCAGTTTGCATTGTGGTAAAGTTTATAAAGTTCACAAAAACAGGAAACGAAATCCAAATGAATCCAAAATAGACAAAATACGACGATAAACAATGAAAAATCATTGAAAAATAGATACAAACATAACCTCTTTGTTAGTTTGTGTGCCAACCAGAGGTCACGTGGTTTGGATTGCCTAATATTAAGATTAAGGTTATCTGCAATAACTTGATGGCGACTGTATAGTTGCCATCTTAGCAGCGTGGGCATACCAACCAGAGGCCCTCGTGTTTGCAAGGTAATCGCGCTCAATCATAAATATCTACATAATGCCCTTGGTACATAAATAATTATTATGCAGCACCTGTACGTTATACGTTTATATGTATTTTTATGTTGATATTACTCGTTATTTTTTGTCCCTTAAAGCAGAGCAAAGTTTAAAAGACAAGTTCAACAAACATTTCAAACATTTACATATCTCAAACTTTATTTCGGCATTCGCCGTCGCTGCTGCAATCACATCCGTTCTAAAGCCACATCTGTACAATTATGATTGAAATATGTAAGTTGATAAGGTGGATTTAGTAAAATCCATACCTGCATTAAATTCGAACAGTTCGAACAGTGATTACCAAACTTTGGTCGTTCTTTCGTATAGAAAGAGTGAGTTGGCGGCAGTCTTTATGGCTTTGTTTACTCTGGCCCGTATGCAAGTTTATATAACACTCCATTTTAGTTAGACGGGAGCCGGTGGGGAGGGAAAGGGATAGGAATCGATATGCTTCGAACCGATGGTAAAATGGAATCTTGAAAAAGGACAAAAAGGAAGTATCCTAAGCATTTTACAACTTTGTTTAAAGATTCAAATTATTGCTTTTTAAGTAGTTAGTACCTGGTAAAAAAGTTTTGGGCGGTTGCCAAGCCACAAGTAAACTTGGGACAATTCGAATTAATTTTATGTTTAGTTGTCAATGAAAATGTGGAATAACAGGGTTTATAAGGTATCTTTTGTTTTGATTCTACTTATTTTCTTTATGTAATCATTTAAAAATTATGTATATATGTATATACACCGTTCTTAGGCGTCAACGCCCTTCGGTAGGGATCTATGGGGGAGTATCACCGAGCCGCAAGCCCTTATCCCTTGCCGTACTGCTCCCTCATAGGTCGATCAGATGCCCGCATATTCCAGTCTAAGCGCCAGATTCATATTTAGAATTTTATACTGACGCGTTAGCCTTTTTGTTTTTCCGATGGCCTGGCTTGGGCTTGAACTCTCGTAACTCACAGCGAAGTGAAGTGCGGATCAGCCGCTAGTCGCACTGAGCTATCCGATCGACTTTTAAAAATTATACTTACATTTATTTTTGTTACATTAATAATTAAAAAAATATATACTTACATTTATTTTTAATTATTAATGTAACAAAACTTTTATTGGGCTAGCTCAAATGAATAAATTATCTCAGGGTTTTATGTCATCCAATCACAGAAATGCAAAACCATTACTCAGAGGAAGCTCATGGAAAAATAAAAGTCAAAAGTGAAATATAACCGTATATTAAAAAAAATCGTTTATACCAAAGAATTAAACACAAATTTTAATAATAGAATAAATTGTAAAACAAATAATCTGAGACGATTATGTAAATAAATGTAAAAGAATATGAAAAATACCGCAAATTAATTTAAAATAGAAAGTTATCCAGTACGGGTACAATAATGAATTGTAGCTGGTAAAATAAATTAAAAAAATTACAAAACTGTTAATATAAAAGTTTATGTCAAATTTCACTGGAGTCTTTATGTAGACGTCGATGAACCAAAGAAAACCGAAATCCTCGCAACGGAGAATACTGATAGAGAAAAATATAGATCTTAATACCTGGGTACAACTGCTACCATTTATCACTGAATATAATTTTAACTTTAAAAATGTTTACTTAGTACTTTTTTTTACGGGGCCTATAAGGCTTTGATTAACGAATACCGACACTTTTTATTTATTTTTAACAACACAAACTGCTCCTTTCAGCTATCAGGAATACTCTGCTTTTTTCTCTTTGCCAAAAACTGCTTGGCTCAACATCCCCTTCCATCAGTGCCATACCTTCAGTTTTATTGGACAAAACAAATATCCCTACTTCGTCTGCAAATTTCCAGTCGTCAGTACTTTTAATATTTTTTGGAAAATCGAAAATCCCGACTTTTTCCAAATATTTCTGGTAACTCCGATAACAAAAACATCTTTCGTATACTCGCATTCACTTGCGAATTGTTCTTAGAACCACTTTCTATCAAATCTACCCGCGCTGCTAAGATTATAAACATTTGTCCAAAAATCATAGAATTATTTTACCATTGTTAAAGGAGAAACTTAATAAAATACTGGCTAATTCCAATCGGTACCTGTTTTACATGTTGTATGAAAAAATTAAATATTTTAAAAATGAATTATTTTAACGTAATTCAATTATATAGTTAGATTTTCTTCTTCTTCCTCTCTGCCTTGATTTATTTACGACACTATGTTATTCAAAGATATTAAGTTTTATATATTTTTATTTTATACGTGTTATTTGTGTATCCCTTAATCTTATAAATATTAATAGTCATTGTTACGAACGAGGTGTCTCCGTGTCAAAAACAGAATCGAAACAAGACAACATAGCGAGTTAAATGTGGCAAATACGTATTGGCCCGTGCGTCTCCCCTCTACTTACAGTCACGTGACACGCTGTCAGATTTTGTCAGGACGTTTTAACATTGAGTCTTATGGGATTATTTTGTTAAACTTGAATATTTTATTTTGTAGTGATAATAACCGAATACAATTGTTAGAATTCATTAGTTATTAATTTATACTGTAATTTATAGTGCAACAAAAATATTTTCTTTTTCGTTAATAAAGATTTATTGACATAAACTGCGATAGTGAGGTTATGTATACAAAATCCAACTGTTCATCAATATTGGAAATAGAAGAATTTATATCAGATTAAGTGCGTTTTTATTTTCTGTTTATATTAATACATAATATCACTAGCGGGACACGGCATTTTTTTTAAATGTCTCATTTAAACATACACAAAGCGTCCTGATAAAATTTCAAAAAACCGCCACCATGAGCAGGTCGGTCGATTTTGCTTTGACACTTTGTTAACGCTCAGATCGAATTGAATTTACTCCAATGGCTTCAAAATGAAAGAAGGCTCAGGATGCAGGATATACTCCAGATCACAAAATGGGATATGGGCAAAATTGTCAGCGTAGTCCATATGGAACTCTCTGGTATCTTCATAGCCGCAAAAGAGGTAACCGGAAAACGTTTAGCCGTTAAAAAATTATAATCTGCCCAGACAGCAATCAAGCGCTACTAACCCTGAATAGACCATATTTCACATCAGAGTTAGTAATGAAGTGTCATGAATTACTAGCCCAAGCTTCGGATGATAACATCATACTGAGGTGGTTTAAAGGCCCCTATTAAAATTAAAAAAAATGGTCGATTACGTCATCACGCCCAAATGGATGGAAATCATAATTTAAAAATCGAACAACTTTTGTATTTTACATTTTTTTCTAATTCTGTAAATAAAGCAGTTTACAAGGGGTCAAAATATAGTGAATAACCCTGTACATTCACTGGGGCCGACCGACCGACTCTGTCCCATCATACAGCTGACCGACTATAATAACTTTTATTTACATTTAATTTAGAATGTATGTACTGATTTCCAGCCATAGTAAGTGGATTTAATTACCTTCGTAGGAAAGCAACGTTGATACCCTCTCAGTAACCCCTGTTCTACGTTTCGCTTGACCGACCGCAGTATGTTCCTCTACACAATCACAGTAATTAACTGTGAAAAATCTAGCTTTAGTCAATTCAAAGAGATTTTTCAGCGCTGCCTCTTGGACTATTATGGGAGATAACTGGACACGACGTTAAATTCAGTTCAAAGCTTATGTCAATTAAACAGATAAAAAATATTTTTAAATTAACTGTTCTATTTCTACTTCCCCTAAATTTTATACTAAATAGTACTGAATTTGCAGTGTTAAATGGCCTTTGTAGAAATAATATATATGTTCAAATTTATGTAGTGTTAGGTTGGGTTAAGTTAGGTCATTTCCTAGAATTCCTAATTAATATTAAAAATAAATAATAAATGTAATTGTTGAAAATTGGTCAGAAATTCGAAAATAAATCAAGCGATTAACTACTGGCGATGAATCGGCCGGCGATGAACTGGCGGCGATGAAACGTCCTAGACTCGTATTTATGAATGTCAGGAGTTATCTTCAATTCGAGAGTATGCGTTCGACTATCCCTGGGAGAAATTTTAAGAAATTAATGAACTCTTCTTTCTTATATATTATTTGTTGTTAATTCTCCTGTTCTTTAAAATTAAAATATTTCGTAAAAACTGCAACTGGTAGAAAAGCTAAACTCACACTGGATGTCAACCTGTCCCATGCTTTGGTTAAAAAAGGGTTGCCGTACTGACATATTTTGATTCGAGCAATATTAATGGACATATGAATTGAAAATTTTTGATCATTCTATTTTAGTTGTATAGCAAATGGATTAGATTGCCAATTTAAATACAATATATTACTTATTTAACCATGTGTACCATATGTAAAAGAAGTAGGCGTACCCCAACTGAACTATTCGAACACACCACTGGATCAGTTAAAGACACACTTTCAAACGAATTTCATCCAGAACGGGGTGTCAGACAGGGATGTATACTATCTCCACTTTTATTTAATATATATATGGAGAGCATATTATGAGAAGAGAACTTGAAGGATGGGAAAAAGGCATCTTAATAAATGGTCACAAAATAAACAACCTACGTTTCGCAGATGACACAGCCCTTCTCGCAAATAGTCAAGCAGAGCTGATTGATCTTATACGACTGGTTGAAAACGAAAGTCAAATATTTAGTCTGCAATTAAACGTATCAAAGACAAAGATCATGATAGTGGATAGACTACATAACAATCATCCACACATAACCACAATTGATCGGTTTGAGGTTGTGAGCTCATACTTATATCTGGGATCATTAATCACAAACACAGGGTCACTACAGGAAGAAACCAAACGTAGATGTGATTTAGCAAAAATCACCACAGCAAAAATAACCAAAATATGGAAGGATTGTCAAATTTCAAGAGCGTTAAAGATGAGGTTAATCAACTCCTTAATATTCCCAATGCTGACCTACGGATGTGAATCTTGGACCCTGAGCAATTTGGAAAGAAGAAAGATAGACGCCACTGAAATGTTCTGTTGGAGACGAGTGCTACGAATTTCTTGGAGCGGCCATAGAACAAATAATTCAATTTTAAGAGAGCTAAAAGTTAGCCAACGATTCTCCACTAAGGTCCATCTCCAACAATTAAAATACTTTGGACTTGTTATGAGAGCAAACACAGAAAACATGGAAAGACTCATTATACAAGGAAAGGTGGAAGTCCGAAGATCACGAGGAAGATCCCCAACAAGATGGATCTATCAAATTACGGGAATATGTAAAAGACCTATGCATGAGTTAAAAGAAATGACCAGACAGAAATCTTTGGAGACGGACAATACACGACATCACGTCGACCACTACACTCTCTCCGGGGGTCTGGATTAAAGAGAGAGAGACCACATGTAAATATTGTACTAGAAACGCGATACATACCTATACATAGTAAAAATTTTCAGAATACCCAATAAATTTGGAGAGATAATATGAATGCAATACATATCGATCAGTATTTTTGTTCAGATGAGTATGTTTGTTCTAGTAAATACTTTTTGTTCTGAATGCTCAGAAATAATTAATTTAATGAAATCAAATAGATTCATCATTTATTAAAACAACAGTTGTTGTTGTTAAGTTTCATATTTTATAACGTTGTGATTTTTTGAAAGACCACCTCAAATATATAACTTAAATTAGAACAGTTCCTTGTTAATTCCCTAGATGGACCGTTGAATGTTTAGGATACTTCTGCATGAGATGCATTAAGATATATACACCCTAAGGGCGACAAAGTTACAAGCCGGAAGGTCTCTTGTTTAAGGATTTATATGCCATTCGAGAGTATACGAAACGATACTAAAAATCCACGTACGTCAATTTTATCAAAGCGATGGTTTCACAATTTTGTACTTATAATAGAGTACCTACTACAAGTTTTTCTTCAAAAATGTTTCTTAAATAATATTCAATTTTTTGCCGCCACTCATACGGATATTTTTATTACAAAATTAGTTATTAATTAAGGGACTAGACGCAAAATTTCGCGTCAAAGTGTTTTAAATGCATTAATTTTTTTCGAATCCTGAGAGAACTAAAAAGTATTTCTGAAAAATTTAAAGGCAGAATGAAAGATCACATTATTACCGAGGGCTGAAAGTCCCTTAAAATATCCAAACAGTTTCTTTTGAATGAGATATTTAAAATTAAAATCACACTAAATGCAAGCTTTCATTCCGGCTTTAAATTTTTCAAAAATATTTTGTTTTTTCACGATTCGAAAAAATGAATGCATTTAAAAAATATTGGCGCAAAATTTTGCGCCTACGCCCTTAAGTACTAAAAATTTTAGTTCACAATTATAAATAAGAATCTTACTCTAATAAAATAAGCCAACTAAATGTAGCTTAAAAAAAACATGATAATTAAAAAAATAGGCGAAGTTGCTTATATCAGTAGTAGTAAAATTATCAGTAGTAATTGCACAAGAGCTCTAAAATTCTATATTAATTTTAGAGATCAAGTGCAATTTGTTGCGATTATTTCATGAATAAAACTGTTCAAAACCAAAATTTTATTGTAATTTATTTATGTAAGTACAAATTAGTACAATTAAACAAACAGTTGTTATAAATATTAATTTGACGGTTGAAAGTCATCACTTTTATAATTTTTAAAACATTAATTATCATTAATGTAACTGAATGTATTCTTTCATAGCAACGAAGGGCATCTGACGTAATATACTTGACGACGGGAAATTATCAAAAATTATCAGTTTAATTTTTATTTTTGTAGCTTTCTATTGGTCAGAATATCCTATGAATGAAATAATCAGTAGTAATTACACGAGAGCTCTAAAATTATCGATTTGTATCCCGAGTGACACTTTGACAGTTTTAATTTCACAACCCGAAGGGGAGTGAAATTATGTCAAATTATCACGAGGCAAAACAAATCGATAATTTCAAGAGTTCGAGTGTAATTTGATAAGATTATTTCATGAACAAAACTGTTTTTTTAAATCATTTTAACTAGTATTTTATCGATATCTTCACCTGAATATTTGCTAAATCTGTTCCTGGTGTTCTCTTTGACAAGTTGTAAAACATGAATTGTCTTTAATGTCACTGAATGTTTATTTTTTCGTAGCATCGAAGGGCATCTGACGTAATACTTAACGACGGGAAATTATCAAAAATTATCAGTAGTAATTGCACAAGAGCTCTAATATTCTATATTTATTATAGAGATCGAGTGCAATTTGTTGCGATTATTTCATGAACAAAACTGTCCAGAACCAAAATTTTATTGTAATTTATTTATGTAAGTACAAATTAGTACAATTAAACAAACAGTTGTTATAAATATTAATTTGACGGTAGAAAGTCATCACTTTTATAATTTTTAAAATATTAATTGTCATTAATGTCACTGAATGTATTTTTTTCGTAGCAACGAAGGGCATCTGACGTAATATATTTGACGACGGGAAATTATCAAAAATTATCGGGTATAATAAATATCACAAGAGAGTGAGAGTAAATTGAGAATAATTCGACAGTTTTTCGAAAATTTGTTGTCTGGAAATAGACACGAGAACCCGCAGGGCTCGAGTGGCTATTGCCCAATGACAACAAATTTGAGTAAAAATGAAGAATTATTTTCTTATTTATTATTACTGTCGTGTGATATTCGTAAGATTATTTTTTAATAGGTATATTATGGATATTTTCTTAAATGTGACAGTTGTTAAAACTAGGAAACTGGTTGCCATTAAACAGAAACAATCTACTTAAAAAAATTATATCGGTATTTTTCCACAGTAGATAATTTTCAGTATAATTTTAATCTGATTGGACAGAATTAAACACGTGATCAAATATCTTACTATACGATTGGAAGTTAAGATCATCAAAAAATAATCGATTTAATTTAGATTTCTGTAGCTTGCTATTGGTCAGAACCTCCTAGGTATGAAATAATCGCTGTAATTTCTACTTCTGTAGCTTTCCATTGGTCAGAATCTCTATGAATGAAATAATCAATACAATAGAAAGATAGACATCATCATAAAAACGTAGAATTTTGCAGAAACTGGATGCCAAATGGATTGTCGATAAAATAGAAAAAAATGTAAATTAAGAAGAAAAGGAAAATGTGTAGAGTTAAAACTAATTTTTTTAATGGCCCGTATTCAGTCTCTCACCTTTTTATAACGAATAAACAAATTAGACCGTGTATAATATTCATTTATTTTTTAATCCCTTCATTCGCAAAGCACAATGAGTTGATTTTCGCTCATATCCTTAAGCAAATACGGTTTATATACCAGTATCGTTATCCAAAGAGAAGAAAAAATAGGAACATTTGAAAAGCCAAAAAGCGGGCAAAGCCGAGTCAGCCCTAGGCGGTAAACAAGGAAATTCGGATAGAGAATAAACCCATCCGGTCAGTCAGCATCCATTGTAAGGTCGATTTAATTAAAGAATTTCAATGCACAAAAGAGTTTTTTATGAATTTTAGAGCTAAAGTTCATCTTTTGTTTATACACGCACGGCGGAAAGTAATGAAATTTTGTCCACTTTTTAAAATAAAATTTTACATTTCTGTTGATTAAGTTACGTGAATAGTTTGAAGAATTTTGAGATAATGAAACAAAAAAGAAAACACAAAAATACTTTTTATTAAAAATAACTACAATTCGCACAAATCAATATTACCCCAGTTAATAGGGAATCAAACATGAAAAAATGTTAAACAGAGTTTTGAAGGTGCTAAACGGCAGATGATAAATAACTGATGATAATTCCGTGAAGAAGTACAGCTAATTTTTCTTCTTTTTTTTTAAACAGTTACAAAAATGAAAATTTGTTTCATTTGAAAATGAAAGTTTTTTTACTATAAAACGTTTTTTGTTCAATTTAGAGAAAAATGTTTTAAATAAGTATTGTAGATCTTAAAAAGTTCTTTAGTTTGATAGTACTCATACTCATATACATAAACAGTTCACCTAGAAAAAGGCAAAAAACCTTCATTTCTGCACTAATTTATAAACATTAATAACTTTACTTTTTGCATTATAATATATAATTTAACTACTTTAAATTATGCTACGTAATGGATTATTTAAATGTACTAAATTTGAACCAGATCGACCAAATAGTTTATAAGTTATTCAATTTGTTTTTCCCAGAGAGCAATTGTTTATACAACTGTTCTTGCCCTAACAGTGACTCTAGAGATATTTAGCAAATCGCAATCAATTATTCGAGACTCTACTTTTAAGATATATTAAAAAAATTAACATTTTATTAAAATGTTATTAAAAAACAACGTTTGAAAAAGACCCTACTTTTTAGGCTATAAACAATTAGAATAACTTTGACAGTTTTTATGTCACACGCTTGCATGTAGGCTCACTGAAAAGCTGGTAAAAAAATACATACTAAAAAGAAAAAGTAATTTTATATGACGAATAGTAATAAATCAAGTTAGTATTTTTTTAATAAATAAAATTTTGCATTGTTTATAAACATTAATAACTGAATATTGAACATATTGTATATATGGGAATCTATATTTTATGATCTAGTTTTAGATTGCATATGCAGTGAAATAATAAAATTTATGACCCGTTAAACTGATGGTACTCGTGAAATACCACCAACGAAAGTGAAGGTGGGAACTGTTCGAGCTTCGCTTCCTTTTTTTGGAAAAAAACTTTAATATATTATCACCTTCCATAGCACGCGCAACCTTCTTTTTTTAACTGGGGTAGCCCAAGAAAATAATTAAAATTGTGCAAATTTCACCTTCCGGGAAAATTGGAAAATCCCGTGAAAATCAATTGATTCAATTTTACTATAAAATTTTTAGAATTTTACAAATATTTGGTAAAAATCTTTTAAATTTCAATAAGTAAAGTATATTTCTTATATAAATATAAAATAATTATAAATGAGTACAATACATTATTTATTTTTTTTTTAATAATTAAAAAGTATTTAAAAGTCCTTAATAGTTTTTAAAAAACTAATTTTTGTTTTATTATGATGTAATTTAATAAAGCTATTACTATTTGTCTAGGTAGGCATCTAATAAGTATACATAATATTTTGGCACTATTTAATGATGTATTTTTAAGTTCAATTATTAGAATAATATTTATATATTTGTTTTGACAGTAATATATTATTTTGATAGCAATACTTAAACAAACACACAAATTTAAAGATTAAATATTTCAAGAAGACGTCTAAACAAAACAGGGATATTGAAAACTGAACCTCATATTCATTTAACAACTGTAATATTCAAAATATAAATGTATCAATATTAATTAATTTAATCCTACAACTATTTAATGTGTTTGTGTTACCAATTCAAGAAATTTGTATATATTTTTTTTATGATCAGAGGAAAATCATGTATCACAACTTGCATAATCAATACAATGTTTACTGACCATCCATTGGTTCAAAACATTCATGACATCTTCCAAAATCTCTCTGCTCAAGATGTAACAATCTCTCTCATATGGCTACCTTCTCATACTGGAATTACTGGTAATAAAACAGCAGATCATTTTGCCAAAGAAGCTACCAACCTCAATACCGGAATAACCACAATTCAACTAGCTAGCGATCTCAAACTCGTTTTCAAAAAGTCAGTAATTGATGCCTGGCAAAACTTATGGCAACAGAGTAAAACAACTCTACATGAACTCCAACCATATATTGGTCATTTCTCCTTGGACTTTCTAACTAGAAGAGAAGCATCGATTATTAGAAGACTCCGAATTAACCACACCAAACTTACCCATGGTTTCTTGATGTCCTCAGAAACTCGTCCAACTTGCCTCCATTGCAATGTTTTTCTGGCTGTGAAACACATTCTCACCGAATGTAACTCATTCACCAACCTGTATACATCACTAGACATGAAACCTACTGTTAAAAAAATGCTCAACAACCCTACAGAGATCATGAAAACTACCTCGTTTTTAAAAACCACTCAGCTCTACAAGATGATTTAATAATATCATTGAAATTAGTTAAAGTTATATAATTATTATATGTTTTCGTTATTTAATTATGTATCTAATGTTGGTGTTCTTGTACCAATGGCCATAGTTGTCGAGGTACTTTATGTAAATAAAAAAACCTTTTTTGTGAAATACATACCTACAAAAAACCATTTATTTAGAAAGTGGAAATGGAAAATTAAAAAGAGTAATTAAGTAGTTACTAATTTTAATTTAAATAAACGAATAAAAACATTGTTTATACTAATTAGATACCTACCTAGGCAAATATTAATAGTTTTATTAAATGAAATTTTCCTGCACATAACATTTCGAACATTTGTACTTATGGTAGTGGTCTTTTCGGGCCGCTGATCACAGTTTAAAGAAGCAGAAGAAGAAAAAGAAGATTATTAAGCTTCTTGACAAGTGACGTCCGCGCATCACTGTTTTTTTTTCTGTGCTTGTACTGATCACAAGTGTTTTCCAAATAGTTTTAGAAAAATTATTAGAAAGTGTTTAAAATACCACAAAAGTCATCAGAGAATAATTATGTATCCCGAAAGAGGCGGAAATATGAAAATTTGCAACAGAAACTGGTAGAGTTAAGGTATTTATATGATATTTTTGGGTTTTATCCCAAAAGACCAAGTTATTTATAAGATATTTTTGAATTATTTTATGTTAGATAAATTAAATTATGTGTGAATAGATCGAACTATAAATATTTAATATTTACGAAATGACAATTTTAATCAAATTCAAACTTGGGGTCCTTTTTTGTTTTTATCAATATATTTTCTCTGTTGTCATAGTTACTATATCTCGCCTTCTTCCCTATTCGAAATACTCAAAACGTCAATAGTATTTGTCAAAACACACAGAGATGTAACAGGCGCTATGTTGCCACACTGCACTGGTTTTCCTATTAATGTTTATTTTGTAGCAAAATATCCGACAGACATGATATTATGCAAAAATTTATATTGTTTGTGTCAATAAGGATACCTTAAGGTAGCCCAAAGTAATACAGACTAAATTATTAGGGGTTTAACAATAAAATTATAGACCAAAGGTTTAAAATAGAACAAAATAAAGGGTTTACCAATAAAATTAGAGCAGGGGTGCTTTTAAGCAGCCCAAAAAATCTTTATGATTATTTGACCTGCCTCTATTTTTCAGAGGTACTCTACAGTAGTCCAGAAGTTTAGAATAGAACAAAATATATTAGTTTAACTGCTTTTGTAAATTTTACTTCGATTTCACGTTACAAGCAAGTTTACTTGCACTAAATTATTTGTTTGGTTTTGTGTTCAAACAATAAAACTAGAGCAGAGGTATTTTTTAGTAGCCTAGACAATCTTTATGATCATTTTATCTGCTTCTATTTCTCAGAGGTATTTTTACAGTAGCCCAGCAGTTTGGAATACAATAGAATTATATTTATTTCACTACTTTTGTAAATTCTACTTCGATTTAAGATTACAAGCAAGTTTAGTTACACCAAGTTTTGTGTTTGGTTTGTCTTCAAACAATAAAATTACAGCAGAGGGTACTTTTTAGCAGCCCAGACAATCTTTATGATTATTTTATCTGCTTCTATTTCTCCGAGGTACTTTAATGTAGCCCAGAAGTTTAGAATACAATAAAATGTATTTATTCAACTACTTTGTGCACATTTTGCCTAGATTTCATATTAAGAGGGTAGTAAGTTTACTGCTTACATTAAATGTTTGTTTGGTTTGTCCTCAAACAATAAAACTAGAAGAGGGTACTTTTTTTAGTAGCCCAGAAAATCTTTATTTTGAGCTACTCCTATTTCGCAGAGTTACTTATAGTAGCCCAGAAGTTTAGAATAGAATAAAATATATTTAACTACTTTTTGCACATTCTGCATTGATTTTTATCGTCTACCTTGATATTGCAAAGTTAGTAAGTGAACTTACAATAAATTTTTGTTTGGTTTTGTCACAAATATTAAACAAAGATACAAAATCAGCTTTATTAAGTCATCTCGAAGTCATTACGAAGCCACAAAAGACCACTGTTTATCCAAAGACTGTACCACAAAGCCAAGCTGCTGTTTCCACTCAGCATCCA